>NW_027455033.1:0-48043 GCF_040206685.1 Ascaphus truei
TTCCCCCCCTCATCATCATATTTCCCCCCCTCATCATCATATTTCCCCCACCATCATCATCATCATCATCATATTTCCCCCATCATCATCATCATCATATTTCCCCCCTCATCATCATCATCATCATATTTCCTCCTCCTCATCATCATCATCATCATCATATTCCACCCCTCATCATCATCATCACCATATTTCCCCATCATCACCATATTTCCCCCCTCATCATCATCATATTTCCCCCCCTCATCATCATCATATTTCCCCAATCATCATCATATTTCCCCCATTATCATCATATTTCCCCCATCATCTTCATCACCATCATCATATTTCCCCCGTCATCATATTTCCCCCCCTCATCGTCATCATATTTCCCCCATCATCATCATATTTCCCCATCATCATCATCATCATCATCATCATCATCATATTTCCCCATCATCAAATTTCCCCCATCATCTTGATCACCATCATCATATTTCCCCCCGTCATCATATTTCCCCCCCTCATCATCATCATATTTCCCTCATCATCATCATCATCATATTTCCCTCATCATCATCATCATATTTTCCCCCATCACCATCATCAATATTTCCCCCTCATCACCATCATCAAATTTCCCCCATCATCATCATCATATTTCCCCCATCATCATCATCTTTGCCCCATCATCATCATGATTTCCCCCATCATCATCATCATCATCATATTTCCCCCATCATCATCATCATATTTCCCCTCCTCCTCCTCATCATCATCATATTTCCCCTCCTCCTCATCATCCTCAAATTTCCATCATCATCATCCTCAAATTTCCCCCTCATCATCATCATCATCATCATATTTCCCCCATCATCATCATCATATTTCCCCCATCATCATCATCATATTTCCCCCATCATCATCATCATCATCATATTTCCCCCATCATCATCATCATCATCATATTTCCCCCATCATCATCATCATCATATTTCCCCCATCATCATCATCATCATCATCAGATTTCCCCCATCATCATCATCATCAGATTTCCCCCATCATCATCATCATCATCATCAGATTTCCCCCATCATCATCATCATCATCATCATCATATTCCACCCTCATCATCATCATCATCATCATATTCCACCCCTCATCATCATCATCATCATATTCCACCCCTCATCATCATCATCATCATCATCATCAGATTTCCCCCCTCATCATTATCATATTTCCCACCTCATCATCATCATCATCATCATCATCATCATCATATTTCCCACCTCATCATCATCATCATCATCATCATATTTCCCACCTCATCATCATCATATTTCCCACCTCATCATCATCATCATCATCATCATCATCATCATATTTCCCACCTCATCATCATCATCATCATCATATTTCCCCCATCATCATCATCATCATATTTCCCCCATCATCATCATCATCATCATCATCATCATCATATTCCCCCATCATCATCATCATCATATTTCCATCATCATCATCATCATCATCATCATCATCATCATCATCATCATCATCATCATCATCATCATCATCATCATCATCATCATCATATTTCCCCCATCATCATCATCATCATCATCATATTTCCCCCATCATCATCATCATCATCATAATCATCATCATCATATTTCCCCATCATCATCATCATCATCATATTTCCCCATCATCATCATATTTCCCCCATCATCATCATCATCATCATCATATTTCCCCTCCTCCTCATCATCCTCAAATTTCCCATCATCATCATCATCATCATCATCAGATTTCCCCCTCATCATCATCATCATCATCATCATCATATTTCCCCCCATCATCATCATATTTCCATCATCATCATCATCATCATCATCATCATCATCATCATCATCATCATCATCATCATCATCATCATCATCATCATCATCATCATCATCATCATCATCATCATCATCATCATCATCATCATATTTCCCCCATCATCATCATCATCATATTTCCCCCATCATCATCATCATCAGATTCCCCCATCATCATCATCATCAGATTCCCCCCCTCAACATCATCATCATCATCATCATCATATTTCCCCATCATCATCATCATCATCATCATCATCATCATCATATTTCCCCCTCATCATCATCATATTTCCCCCCCTCATCATCATCATCATCATCATATTTCCCCCCCTCATCATCATATTTCCCCCCCTCATCATCATATTTCCCCCACCATCATCATCATCATCATCATATTTCCCCCCATCATCATCATCATCATATTTCCCCATCATCATCATCATCATCATATTTCCTCCTCCTCATCATCATCATCATCATCATATTCCACCCCTCATCATCATCATCACCATATTTTCCCCATCATCACCATATTTCCCCCCTCATCATCATCATATTTCCCCCCCTCATCATCATCATATTTCCCCAATCATCATCATATTTCCCCCATTATCATCATATTTCCCCCATCATCTTCATCACCATCATCATATTTCCCCCGTCATCATATTTCCCCCCCTCATCGTCATCATATTTCCCCCATCATCATCATATTTCCCCCATCATCATCATCATCATCATCATCATCATCATCATCATCATCATCATCATATTTCCCCATCATCAAATTTCCCCATCATCTTGATCACCATCATCATATTTCCCCCGTCATCATATTTCCCCCCCTCATCATCATCATATTTCCCTCATCATCATCATCATCATATTTCCCTCATCATCATCATCATATTTCCCCCATCACCATCATCATATTTCCCCCTCATCACCATCATCAAATTTCCCCCATCATCATCATCATATTTCCCCCATCATCATCATCATCTTTGCCCCATCATCATCATGATTTCCCCCATCATCATCATCATCATCATCATCATATTTCCCCCATCATCATCATCATATTTCCCCTCCTCCTCCTCATCATCATCATATTTCCCCTCCTCCTCATCATCCTCAAATTTCCCATCATCATCATCCTCAAATTTCCCATCATCATCATCCTCATATTTCCCCCTCATCATCATCATCATCATATTTCCCCCATCATCATCATCATATTTCCCCCATCATCATCATCATCATATTTCCCCCATCATCATCATCATCATCATCATCATCATATTTCCCCCATCATCATCATCATCATATTTCCCCCATCATCATCATCATCATCATCAGATTTCCCCCATCATCATCATCATCATCAGATTTCCCTCATCATCATCATCATCAGATTTCCCCCATCATCATCATCATCATCATCATCATCATCATCATCATCATCATCATATTCCACCCTCATCATCATCATCATCATCATATTCCACCCCTCATCATCATCATCATCATCATCATATTCCACCCCTCATCATCATCATCATCATCATCATCAGATTTCCCCCCTCATCATCATCATATTTCCCACCTCATCATCATCATCATCATCATCATATTTCCCACCTCATCATCATCATCATCATCATATTTCCCACCTCATCATCATCATATTTCCCACCTCATCATCATCATCATCATCATCATCATCATCATATTTCCCACCTCATCATCATCATCATCATCATCATCATCATATTTCCCCCATCATCATCATCATCATCATCATATTTCCCCCATCATCATCATCATCATCATCATCATCATCATCATATTTCCATCATCATCATCATCATCATCATCATCATCATCATATTTCCATCATCATCATCATCATCATCATCATCATCATCATATTTCCATCATCATCATCATCATCATCATATTTCCCCCATCATCATCATCATCATCATCATATTTCCCCCATCATCATCATCATCATCATAATCATCATCATCATATTTCCCCATCATCATCATCATCATCATCATATTTCCCCATCATCATCATATTTCCCCCATCATCATCATCATCATCATCATCATATTTCCCCTCCTCCTCATCATCCTCAAATTTCCCATCATCATCATCATCATCATCATCATCATCAGATTTCCCCCTCATCATCATCATCATCAGCATCATCATCATCATCATCATCATCATCATCATCATCATCATATTTCCCCCCATCATCATCATATTTCCCCCCATCATCATCATATTTCCATCATCATCATATTTCCATCATCATCATATTTCCATCATCATCATATTTCCATCATCATCATCATCATCATCATCATCTCATCATCATCATCATCATCATCATCATCATCATCATCATCATCATATTTCCCCCATCATCATCATCATCAGATTTCCCCCATCATCATCATCATCAGATTTCCATCATCATCATCATCATCATCATCATCATCATCATCATCATCATCATCATCATCATCATCATCATCATCATCATCATCATCATCATCAGATTTCCCCCATCATCATCATCATCAGATTTCCCCCATCATCATCATCAGATTTCCCCCATCATCATCATCATCAGATTTCCCCCATCATCATCATCATATATCCCCTCAACATCATCATCATCATATTCCACCCTCATCATCATCATCATATTCCACCCCTCATCATCATCATATTCCACCCCTCATCATCATCATCATCAGATTTCCCCCCTCATCATCATCAGATTTCCCCCCTCATCATCATCATATTCCCCATCATCATCACCATATTTCCCCATCATCATCATATTTCCCCCCTCATCATATTTCCCCCCTCATCATCATCATATTTCCCCCCCTCATCATCATCATATTTCCCCCATCATCTTCATCATCATATTTCCCTAAAATTATCATATTTCCCCCCCTCATCATCATCATATTTCCCCCCCTCATCATCATCATATTTCCCCCATCATCATCATCATCATATTTCCCCCATCATCATCATATTTCCCCCATAGTCATCATCATCATCATCTTTCCCCCTCATCATCATCATCATCATCATCATAATCATCATCATATTTCCATCATCATCATCAGATTTCCCCCATCATCATCAGATTTCCACCATCAGCATCATCATATTTGCCCCATCATCATCATCATCATCATGATTTCCCCCATCATCATCATCATATTTCCCCCATCATCATCATCATCAGATTTCCCCATCATTATCATGATTTCCCCCCTCATCATCATCATATTTCCCCCCATCATCATCATCATATTTCCCCCCATCATCATCATATTTCCCCCCATCATCATATTTCTCCACATCATCATCATCATATTTCCATCATCATCATCATCATCATCACCATCATATTTCCCCATCATTATCATATTTCCCCCCCTCATCATCATCATATCATCATCATCATCATCATCATCATCATATATTTCCCCCATCATCATCATCATATTTCCCCCATCATCATCATCATATTTCCCCATCATCATCATCATATTTCCCGCCTCATCATCATCATCATCATATTTCCCCCATCATCATCATCATCATCATATTTCCTCCTCCTCCTCATCATCATCATCATCAGATTTCCCCCTCATCATCATAATCATCATCATCATCATATTTCCCCCATCAGCATCATCAGATTTCCCCCACCATCATCACATTTCCCCCACCATCATCATCATCATATTTGCCCCATCATCATCATCATATTTCCCTCATCATCATCATATTTCCCCCATCATCATCATCAGATTTTCCCCATCATTATCATCATCAGATTTTCCCCATCATTATCATCATCAGATTTTCCCCATCATCATCATCATCAGATTTCCCCATCATCATAGTTCCCCATCATCATCATCATCATCATCATCATCATCAGATTGCCCCCCTCCTCATTATCATCATCAGATTTCCCCCATCATCCTCATCATATTTCCCTCAACATCATCATCAGATTTCCTCATCATCATCATCATCAGATTGCCCCCCTCCTCAACATCATCCTCATCAGATTTCCCCCATCATCATCCTCATCATATTTCCCTCATCATCATCATCATCATCATATTTCCCCTCAACATCATATTTCCCCTCAACATCATCATCATATTCCACCCTCATCATCATCATCATCATCATCATATTCCACCCCTCATCATCATCATCACCATATTTCCCCATCATCACCATATTTCCCCCCTCATCATCATCATATTTCCCCCCCTCATCATCATCATATTTCCCCAATCATCATCATATTTCCCCCATTATCATCATATTTCCCCCATCATCTTCATCACCATCATCATATTTCCCCCGTCATCATATTTCCCCCCCTCATCGTCATCATATTTCCCCCATCATCATCATCATCATCATCATATTTCCCCATCATCAAATTTCCCCCATCATCTTGATCACCATCATCATATTTCCCCCGTCATCATATTTCCCCCCCTCATCATCATCATATTTCCCTCATCATCATCATCATATTTCCCTCATCATCATCATCATATTTCCCCCATCACCATCATCATATTTTCCCCCTCATCACCATCATCAAATTTCCCCCATCATCATCATCATATTTCCCCCATCATCATCATCATCATCTTTGCCCCATCATCATGATTTCCCCCATCATCATCATCATCATCATATTTCCCCCATCATCATCATCATATTTCCCCTCCTCCTCATCATCATCATATTTCCCCTCCTCCTCATCATCCTCAAATTTCCCATCATCATCATCCTCAAATTTCCCATCATCATCATCCTCAGATTTCCCCCTCATCATCATCATCATCATATATTTCCCCCATCATCATCATCCTCAGATTTCCCCCTCATCATCATCATCATCATCATATTTCCCCCATCATCATCATCATCATCATATTTCCCCCATCATCATCATCATCATCATCATCATCATATTTCCCCCATCATCATCATCATCATCATCATATTTCCCCCATCATCATCATCATCATCATATTTCCCCCATCATCATCATCATCATCATATTTCCCTCATCATCATCATCATATTTCCCCATCATCATCATCATCAGATTTCCCCCATCATCATCATCATCAGATTTCCCTCATCATCATCATCATCATCATATTCCACCCTCATCATCATCATCATCATCATATTCCACCCCTCATCATCATCATCATCATCAGATTTCCCCCCCTCATCATCATCATATTTCCCACCTCATCATCATCATCATCATCATCATCATCATATTTCCCACCTCATCATCATCATCATATTTCCCACCTCATCATCATCATCATATTTCCCACCTCATCATCATCATCATCATCATATTTCCCACCTCATCATCATCATCATCATCATCATCATATTTCCCCCATCATCATCATCATCATCATATTTCCCCCATCATCATCATCATCATCATCATCATCATCATCATCATATTTCCATCATCATCATCATATTTCCATCATCATCATCATATTTCCATCATCATCATCATCATCATCATCATATTTCCCCCATCATCATCATCATCATCATCATATTTCCCCATCATCATCATATTTCCCCCCATCATCATCATCATCATCATCATCATATTTCCCCATCATCATCATCATCATATTTCCCCCATCATCATCATCATCATATTTCCCCTCCTCCTCATCATCCTCATCATCCTCAAATTTCCCATCATCATCATCATCATCATCATCAGATTTCCCCCTCATCATCATCATCATCATCATCATCATATTTCCCCCCATCATCATCATATTTCCATCATCATCATCATCATCATCATCATCATCATCATATTTCCCCCATCATCATCATCATCATCATCAGATTTCCCTCATCATCATCATCATCATCATCATCATCAGATTTCCCCCATCATCATCATCATCAGATTTCCCCCATCATGCATCATCAGATTTCCCCTCAGCAGCATCATCATCATATTCCACCCTCATCATCATCATCATATTCCACCCCTCATCATCATCATATTCCACCCCTCATCATCATCATCATCAGATTTCCCCCCTCATCATCATCATATTCCCCCCCTCATCATCATCATCATCATCATCACCATATTTCCCCATCATCATCATATTTCCCCCCTCATCATATTTCCCCCCTCATCATCATCATATTTCCCCCCCTCATCATCATCATATTTCCCCCATCATCTTCATCATCATATTTCCCTAAAATTATCATATTTCCCCCTCATCATCATCATATTTCCCCCCCTCATCATCATCATATTTCCCCCATCATCATCATCATCATATTTCCCCCATCATCATCATATTTCCCCCATAGTCATCATCATCATCTTTCCCCCCTCATCATCATCATAATCATCATAATCATCATCATATTTCCATCATCATCATCATCAGATTTCCCCCATCATCAAATTTCCACCATCAGCATCATCATATTTGCCCCATCATCATCATCATCATCATCATCATGATTTCCCCCATCATCATCATATTTCCCCCATCATCATCATCATCATCAGATTTCCCCATCATTATCATGATTTCCCCCCTCATCATCATCATATTTCCCCCCATCATCATCCTCATATTTCCCCCCATCATCATCATATTTCCCCCCATCATCATATTTCTCCACATCATCATCATCATATTTCCATCATCATCATCATCATCATCATCATCATCATCATCACCATCATATTTCCCCATCATTATCATATTTCCCCCCCTCATCATCATCATATCATCATCATCATATTTCCCCCATCATCATCATATTTCCCCCATCATCATCATCATATTTCCCCCATCATCATCATCATCATCATATTTCCCCCATCATCATCATCATCATCATATTTCCTCCTCCTCCTCATCATCATCATCATCAGATTTCCCCCCTCATCATCATAATCATCATCATCATATTTCCCCCATCAGCATCATCAGATTTCCCCCACCATCATCACATTTCCCCCCACCATCATCATCATCATATTTGCCCCATCATCATCATCATATTTCCCACATCATCATCATCATATTTTCCCCATCATTATCATCATCATATTTTCCCCATCATTATCATCATCAGATTTTCCCCATCATTATCATCATCAGATTTTCCCCATCATCATCATCATCATCATCATCATCAGATTGCCCCCCTCCTCATTATCATCATCAGATTTCCCCCATCATCCTCATCATATTTCCCCTCAACATCATCATCATATTTCCCATCATCATCATATTTCCCATCATCATCATCATCATCATCATCATCATCATCATCATCATCATCATCATATTTCACCTCAACATCATCATCATATTTCCTCCCTCATCATCATATTTCCCCCCTCATCATAATCCTCATATTTTCCTCATCATCATCATCATCATCATCATCATCATCATCATCATCATCATCATCATCATATTTCCCCCCCATCATCATATCTCCCCCTCCATGCCTACCTTTGGGTGTTAACTGGTAATAGAGACAGGCAGGGGAAGATTGTATGCAGAGGCAGCGGGCCCCCGGCATTAAACAGAAGGTAAGCCGGTAGAGAAATGAGCACTTGTTACACAGACAGAGCAGGTTGACAAGAGGTGAGGAGCGGGCTGTAACAGCAGACACCGGTAGTAAGAAAGCCTTTTGGGTCGGACCGCTGGGATGCGCTCCTCCCCGGCCGTTCTGCTCTGCCTGTGTAACAAGTGCTGATTCCTCTACTGGGTTACCTTCTCTTTAATGCCGGGGGCACGCCGGCGCAGCATACCATCTCCCCCACCTGTCTCTACGGGGGGGGGGGGGGGGTGGGAGGGGGGAGAGCAGGCAGGGCCGCCGACAGATTTCATGGGGCCCAGAACAAGCGTTTAGGCCGGGGCCAACCTCACGTGTCGGTGGCCTTCCGAGCCCCCAACGTTCACACCCTTGTGAGCCACCTCCTCTATTTTCCCTCTGCACGTGTATTTCTCTCACTCTTCCCCATCCACCCGACCTCCATCCAACCCAGCTCCTTCAGCCATCACTTAATTACCCCCCTTTCATTCAATCTCGCTCCCTCAATCTCCCCTACTCCCACAAAAAATGCAAAAAACAAAACACCTCCCGACCCCACATCACCACTTCCCCCGCCACCTCGTGATCCATATCAACAACCTTCCCCACCACCTCTTGACCCACATCACCACCTCCTCACCAACTCCCCCCACCTCGTGATCCACATCACTACCTCCACCTCACCTCGTGATCCACATCACAACCTTCCCCCTCACCTCGTGAACCACATCACATCCCCCCTCACCTCGTAATCCAAATCACAACCTCCCCACCACACCGTGATCCACATCACCACCTCCCCCCACCTCCCCCCCCCACATCACAACCTCCCCCCCACCTCGTGATCCACATCACCAACTCCCCCCACCTCGTGATCCACATCACAACCTTCCCCCCCACCTCGTGATCCACATCACTACCTCCCCCCCCACATCCCCACCTCGTGATCCACATCACAACCATCCCACCCACCCACCCACCTCGTGACCCACATCACCCCCCCATCATCCCACCCACCTCGTGACCCACATCACCACCTCCCCCCACCTCGTGACCCACATCACCACCTCCCCCCCACCTCGTGACCCACATCACCACCTCCCCCCCTGGTGACCCACAGCACGCCCTCCCCCCACCTCGTGACCCACATCGCCACCCTCCCCCCCACCTCGTGACCCACATCACCACCTCCCCCCCACCTTGTGACCCACATCACCACTTCCCCCCCACCTCGTGACCCACATCACACCTCCCCCCACCTCGTGACCCCACATCACCACCTCCCCCACACCTCGTGATCCACATCCCCACCCCCCCCACATCGTGATCCAAATCACAACCTCCCCCCCACTCGTGATCCACATCACTACCTCCCCCACCTCGTGACCAACATCACCACCTCCCCCCCGCCTCGTGACACAAACCACCACCTCCCCCCCACCTCGTGACCCACATCACCCCCCCCCACATCGTGACCCACATCACCTCCCCCCCCACATCGTGATCCACATCACACCTCCCCCACCCACCTCGTGACCCACATCACCACTCCCCCCACCTCGTGACCCACATCACCACTCCCCAACACCTCGTGACCCACATCACCACCTCCCCCCCACCTCGTGATCCACATGACCAACTCCCCCCCACTTCGTGATCCACATCACCACCTCCCCCACCTCGTGATCCACATCACCACCTCCCCCCCACCTCGTGATCCACATCACCACCTCCTCCCCCCCACCTCGTGACCCACATCACCACCTCCCCCCCCACCTCGTGACCCACATCACCACCTCATGATCCACATCCCAACCTCCCCCCACATCCCCACCTCGTGATCCACATCACAACCTTCCCCCCCACCCACCCCCCCCCACCTCATGACCCACATCACCACCCCCCCCACCTCGTGATCCAAATCCCAACCTCCCCCCGCATCTCCCCCTCGTGACCCACATCCAAACCTCCCCCCACATCCCCACCTCGTGACCCACATCACAACCTTAATACCTCCACCCACCCCACCACCTCGTGATCCACATCCCCACCCCCCCACCTCGTGATTCACATCCCTCCCACCTCGTGATCCACATCCCAACCTCCCCCCACATCCCCACCTCGTGATCCACATCCCAACCTCCCCCCCACATCCCCACCTCGTGATCCACATCTCAACCTCCACCCACATCCCCACCTCGTGATCCACATCACAACCTTCCCCCCCACCACCTCGTGACCCACATCACCACCTCCCCCCACCTCGTGACCCACATCACCACCTCCCCCCCACCTCGTGATCCACATCACCACCTCCCCCCCCACCTCGTGACCCACATCACAACCTCCCCCCCACCTCGTGACCCACATCACCACCTCCCCCCCACCTCATGATCCACATCACAACTCCCACCCCCACCTCGTGATCCACATCACCAACTCCCCCCCACCTCGTGATCCAGATCACAACCTTCCCCCCCACCTCGTAACCCACATCACTACCTGCCCCCACATCCCCACCTCGTGATCCACATCACAACCTTCCCCCCCACCCACCCACCTCGTGACCCACATCACCCCCCCATCATCCCCCCCCCCCCACCTCGTGACCCACATCACCACCTCCCCCCACCTCGTGAACCACATCACCACCTCCCCCCCACCTCGTGACCCACATCACCACCTCCCCCCCCTGGTGACCCACAGCACGCCCTCACCCCACCTCGCCACCTCCCCCCCACCTCGTGACCCACATCACCACCTCCACCCCACCTTGTGACCCACATCACCACTTCCCCCCCACCTCGTGACCCACATCACCACCTCCCCCCACCTCGTGACCCACATCACCACCTCCCCCACACCTCGTGATCCACATCCCCACCCCCCCCACATCGTGATCCACATCACAACCTACCCCCCACATCCCCACCCCCCCACCTCGTGATCCAAATCACAACCTCCCCCCCACTCGTGATCCACATCACTACCTCCCCCCACCTCGTGACCAACATCACCACCTCCCCCCCGCCTCGTGACACAAACCACCACCTCCCCCCCACCTCGTGACCCACATCACCCCCCCCACTTCGTGACCCACATCACCTCCACCCCCCCCACATCGTGATCCACATCACACCTCCCCCACCCACCTCGTGACCCCACATCACCACCTCCCCCCCACCTCGTGACACATATCACCACCTCCCCCCACCTCGTGACCCACATCACCACCTCCTCCCCACCTCGTGACCCACATCACACTCCCCCCACCTCGTGACCCACATCACCAGCCTTCCCCCCACCTCGTGACCCACATCACCACTCCCCCCACCTCGTGACCCACATCACCACTCCCCCCACCTCGTGACCCACAACACCATTCCCCCCCACCTCGTGACCCACATCACCACCTCCCCCCACCTCGTGATCCACATGCCCAACTCCCCCCCACCTCGTGATCCACATCACCACCTCCCCCACCTCGTGATCCACATCACCATCTCCCCCCCCCACCTCGTGACCCACATCACCACTCCCCCCCACCTCGTGACCCACATCACCACTCTCCCCCACCTCGTGACCCACATCACCACCTCCCCCCCCACCTCGTGACCCACATCACCACCTCCCCCCCACCTCGTGACCCACATCACAACCTCCCCCCCCCACCTCGTGATCCACATCACCACCTCCCCCCCACCTTGTGACCCACATCACCACGTCCCCCCCACCTTGTGACCCACATCACCACCTCCCCCCCACCTTGTGATCCACATCACAACCTCCCCCCCTCCACCTCATGATCCACATCACAACATCCCCCACCACCTCCCCCCCACCTCGTGACACATATCACCACCTCCCCCCCACCTCGTGACCCACATCACCACCTCCTCCCCACCTCGTGACCCACATCACCACTCCCCCCCACCTCGTGACCCACATCACCACCTTCCCCCCACCTCGTGACCCACATCACCACTCCCCCCCACCTCGTGACCCACAACACCATTCCCCCCCACCTCGTGACCCACATCACCACCTCCCCCCCAACTCGTGATCCACATGCCCAACTCCCCCCCACCTCGTGATCCACATCACCACCTCCCCCACCTCGTGATCCACATCACCATCTCCCCCCCCCCACCTCGTGACCCACATCACCACCTCCCCCCCACCTCGTGATCCACATGACCAACTCCCCCCCACCTCGTGACCCACATCACCACCAACACCCCCCTCACCTCGTGACCCACATCACCATCTCATGATCCACATCCCAACCTCCCCCCACATCCCCACCTCGTGATCCACATCACAACCTTCCCCCCCACCTCGTGATCCACATCCCCACCCCCACACCTCGTGATTCACATCCCTCCCACCTCGTGATCCACATCCCAACCTCCCCCCACATCCCCACCTCGTGATCCACATCCCAACCTCCCCCTACATCCCCACCTCGTGATCCACATCCCAACCTCCCCCCACATCCCCACCTCGTGATCCACATCCCAACCTCCCCCCACATCCCCACCTCGTGATCCACATCACAACCTTCCCCCCACCCACCTCGTGACCCACATCACCACCTCCCCCCCACTTCATGATCCACATCACCACCTCCCCCCCACTTCATGATCCACATCACCACCTCCCCCCCACCTCGTGACCCACATCACAACCTCCCCCTCAACTCGTGATCCACATCACAACCTTCCCCCCCACCTCGTGACCCACATCACGACCTCCCCCCACATCCCCACCTCGTGATCCACATCACAACCTTAACCTCGTGACCCACATCACCCCCCCCACCTCGTGACCCACATCACCCCCTCCCCCCACCTCGTGACCCACATCACCCCCTCCCCCCACCTCCTGACCCACATCACCACCTCCCCCCCACCTCGTGATCCACATCAACACCTCCCCCCCACCTCGTGATCCACATCACCACCTACCCCCCCACCTCGTGACCCACATCGCCACCTCCCCCCCACCTCGTGACCCACATCACCACCTCCACCCCACCTTGTGACCCACATCACCACTTCCCCCCCACCTCGTGACCCACATCACCACCTCCCCCCACCTCGTGACCCACATCACCACCTCCCCCACACCTCGTGATCCACATCCCCAACCCCCCCCACATCGTGATCCACATCACAACCTCCCCCCACATCCCCACCCCCCCCCACCTCGTGATCCAAATCACAACCTCCCCCCCACTCGTGATCCACATCACTACCTCACCCCACCTCGTGACCAACATCACCACCTCCCCCCCGCCTCGTGACACAAACCACCACCTCCCCCCCACCTCGTGACCCACATCACCCCCCCCACTTCGTGACCCACATCACCTCCACCCCCCCACATCGTGATCCACATCACACCTCCCCCACCCACCTCGTGACCCACATCACCACCTCCCCCCCACCTCGTGACCCACATCCCCACTTCCCCCCACCACCTCGTGACCCACATCACCACTTCCCCACCTCGTGACCCACATCACCACCTCCCCCCCACCTCGTGACTCACATCACCACCTCCCCCCCCCACCTCGTGACCCAAATCACCCCCTCCCCCCTACCTCGTGACCCACATCACCTCCTCCCCCCCACCTCGTGACCCACATCACCACCTCCCCCCCACCTCGTGACCCACATCACCACCTCCCCCCCACCTCGTGACCCACATTACCACTTCTTCCCCACCTCGTGACCCACATCACCACCTCAACCCCACCTCGTGACCCACATCACCACCTCCCCCCCACCTCGTGACCCACATCACCACTTCCCGCCACCACCTCGTGACCCACATCACCACATCCCCCCCACCTCGTGACCCACATCACAACCTCCCCCCCACCTCGTGACCCACATCACCACCTCCCCCCCCACCTCGTGACCCACATCACCACCTCCCCCCCACCTCGTGACCCACATCACCACCTCCCCCCCCCCCACCTCGTGATCCACATCACAACCTCCCCCCCTCCACCTCATGATCCACATCACAACATCCCCCACCACCTCCCCCCCACCTCGTGACACATATCACCAACTCCCCCCCACCTCGTGATCCACATCACCAACTCCCCCCCACCTCGTGATCCAAATCACCACCTCCCCCACCTCGTGATCCACATCACCACCTCCCCCACCTCGTGATCCACATCACCACCTCCCCCACACCTCGTGATCCACATCACCACCTCCCCCCCCCTACCTCGTGACCCACATCACCACCTCCCCCCTCACCCACATCACCATCTCATGATCCACATCCCAACCTCCCCCCACATCCCCACCTCGTGATCCATATAACAACCTTCCCCACCACCTCTTGACCCACATCACCACCTCCTCACCAACTCCCCCCACCTCGTGATCCACATCACTACCTCCCCCCACATCCCCACCTCGTGATCCATATAACAACCTTCCCCACCACCTCTTGACCCACATCACCACCTCCTCACCAACTCCCCCCACCTCGTGATCCACATCACAACCTTCCCCTCACCTCGTGAACCACATCACATCCCCCCTCACCTCGTAATCCAAATCACAACCTCCCCACCACACCGTGATCCACATCACCACCTCCCCCCACCTCTCCCCCCACATCACAACCTCCCCCCCACCTCGTGATCCACATCACCAACTCCCCCCACCTCGTGATCCACATCACAACCTTCCCCCCCACCTCGTGATCCACATCACTACCTCCCCCCACATCCCCACCTCGTGATCCACATCACAACCATCACCTCGTGACCCACATCAACCCCCCATCATCCCCCCCACCTCGTGACCCACATCACCACCTCCCCCCACCTCGTGACCCACATCACCACCTCCCCCCCACCTCGTGACCCACATCACCACCTCCCCCCCCTGGTGACCCACAGCACGCCCTCCCCCCACCTCGTGACCCACATCGCCACCTCCCCCCCACCTCGTGACCCACATCACCACCTCCCCCCCACCTTGTGACCCACATCACCACTTCCCCCCCACCTTGTGACCCACATCACCACCTTCCCCCCACCTCGTGACCCACATCACCACCTCCCCCACACCTCGTGATTCACATCCCCACCCCCCCCACATCGTGATCCAAATCACAACCTCCCCCCCACTCGTGATCCACATCACTACCTCCCCCCACCTCGTGACCAACATCACCACCTCCCCCCCGCCTCGTGACACAAACCACCACCTCCCCCCCACCTCGTGACCCACATCACCCCCCCCACATCGTGACCCACATCACCTCCCCCCCACATCGTGATCCACATCACACCTCCCCCACCCACCTCGTGACCCACATCACCACTCCCCCCACCTCGTGATCCACATGACCAACTCCCCCCCACCTCGTGATCCACATCACCACCTCCCCCACCTCGTGATCCACATCACCATCTCCCCCCCCCCACCTCGTGACCCACATCACCACCTCCCCCCCACCTCGTGATCCACATGACCAACTCCCCCCCACCTCGTGATCCACATCACCACCTCCCCCACCTCGTGATCCACATCACCACCTCCCCCACACCTCGTGATCCACATCCCAACCTCCCCCCCCTACCTCGTGACCCACATCACCACCAACACCCCCCTCACCTCGTGACCCACATCACCATCTCATGATCCACATCCCAACCTCCCCCCACATCCCCACCTCGTGATCCACATCACAACCTTCCCCCCCACCTCGTGACCCACATCACCACCCCACCACCTCGTGATCCAAATCCCAACCTCCCCCCGCATCTCCCCCTCGTGACCCACATCCCAACCTCCCCCCACATCCCCACCTCGTGACCCACATCACAAACTTAATACCCCCACCCACCCCACCACCTCGTGATCCACATCCCCACCCCCCACCTCGTGATTCACATCCCTCCCACCTCGTGATCCACATCCCAACCTCCCCCCACATCCCCACCTCGTGATCCACATCCCAACCTCCCCCTACATCCCCACCTCGTGATCCACATCCCAACCTCCCCCCACATCCCCACCTCGTGATCCACATCCCAACCTCCCCCCACATCCCCACCTCGTGATCCACATCACAACCTTCCCCCCACCCACCTCGTGACCCACATCACCACCTCCCCCCCACTTCATGATCCACATCACCACCTCCCCCCCACCTCGTGACCCACATCACAACCTCCCCCCCACCTCGTGATCCACATCACAACTCCCAACCCCACCTAATGATCCACATCACCAACTCCCCCTCAACTCGTGATCCACATCACAACCTTCCCCCCCACCTCGTGACCCACATCACGACCTCCCCCCACATCCCCACCTCGTGATCCAAATCACAACCTTAACCTCGTGACCCACATCACCCCCCCCCACCTCGTGACCCACATCACCCCCTCCCCCCACCTCGTGACCCACATCACCCCCTCCCCCCACCTCCTGACCCACATCACCACCTCCCCCCCACCTCGTGATCCACATCAACACCTCCCCCCCACCTCGTGATCCACATCACCACCTACCCCCCCACCTCGTGACCCACATCGCCACCTCCCCCCCACCTCGTGACCCACATCACCACCTCCACCCCACCTTGTGACCCACATCACCACTTCCCCCCCACCTCGTGACCCACATCACCACCTCCCCCCACCTCGTGACCCACATCACCACCTCCCCCACACCTCGTGATCCACATCCCCACCCCCCCCACATCGTGATCCACATCACAACCTCCCCCCCACATCCCCACCCCCCCCACCTCGTGATCCAAATCACAACCTCCCCCCCACTCGTGATCCACATCACTACCTCCCCCCACCTCGTGACCAACATCACCACCTCCCCCCCGCCTCGTGACACAAACCACCACCTCCCCCCCACCTCGTGACCCACATCACCCCCCCCACTTCGTGACCCACATCACCTCCACCCCCCCACATCGTGATCCACATCACACCTCCCCCACCCACCTCGTGACCCACATCACCACCTCCCCCCCACCTCGTGACACATATCACCACCTCCCCCCCCACCTCGTGACCCACATCCCCACTTCCCCCCACCACCTCGTGACCCACATCACCACTTCCCCCCCACCTCGTGACCCACATCACCACCTCCCCCCCACCTCGTGACTCACATCACCACCTCCCCCCCCACCTCGTGACCCATATCACCCCCCTCCCCCCTACATCGTGACCCACATCACCTCCTCCCCCCCACCTCGTGACCCACATCACCACCTCCCCCCCACCTCGTGACCCACATCACCACCTCCCCCCCACCTCGTGACCCACATTACCACTTCTTCCCCACCTCGTGACCCACATCACCACCTCAACCCCACCTCGTGACCCACATCACCACCTCCCCCCCACCTCGTGACCCACATCACCACTTCCCGCCACCACCTCGTGACCCACATCACCACATCCCCCCCCACCTCGTGACCCACATCACCACCTCCCCCCCACCTCGTGACCCACAACACCACCTCCCCCCCCCCCCACCTCGTGACCCACATCACCACCTCCCCCCCACCTCGTGACCCACATCACCACCTCCCCCCCACCTCGTGACCCACATCACCACCTCCCCCCCCCACCTCGTGATCCACATCACAACCTCCCCCCCTCCACCTCATGATCCACATCACAACATCCCCCACCACCTCCCCCCCACCTCGTGACACATATCACCACCTCCCCCCCACCTCGTGACCCACATCACCACCTCCTCCCCACCTCGTGACCCACATCACCACTCCCCCCCACCTCGTGACCCACATCACCACCTTCCCCCCACCTCGTGACCCACATACCAACTCCCCCACCTCGTGACCCACAACACCATTCCCCCCACCTCGTGACCCACATCACCACCTCCCCCCACCTCGTGATCCACATGCCCAACTCCCCCCCACCTCGTGATCCACATCACCAACTCCCCCCCACCTCGTGATCCAAATCACCACCTCCCCCACCTCGTGATCCACATCACCATCTCCCCCCCCCACCTCGTGACCCACATCACCACCTCCCCCCCCACCTCGTGATCCACATGACCAACTCCCCCCCCACCTCGTGATCCACATCACCACCTCCCCACCTCGTGATCCACATCACCACCTCCCCCACACCTCGTGATCCACATTACCACCTCCCCCCCCCCCCCTACCTCGTGACCCACATCACCACCCTCCCCCCTCACCCACATCACCATCTCATGATCCACATCCCAACCTCCCCCCACATCCCCACCTCGTGATCCATATAACAACCTTCCCCACCACCTCTTGACCCACATCACCACCTCCTCACCAACTCCCCCCACCTCGTGATCCACATCACTACCTCCACCTCACCTCGTGATCCACATCACAACCTTCCCCCTCACCTCGTGAACCACATCACATCCCCCCTCACCTCGTAATCCAAATCACAACCTCCCCACCACACCGTGATCCACATCACCACCTCCCCCCACCTCCCCCCCCACATCACAACCTCCCCCCCACCTCGTGATCCACATCACCAACTCCCCCCACCTCGTGATCCACATCACAACCTTCCCCCCCCACCTCGTGATCCACATCACTACCTCCCCCCACATCCCCACCTCGTGATCCACATCACAACCATCCCACCCACCCACCCACCCACCCACCTCGTGACCCACATCACCCCCCCATCATCCCCCCCACCTCGTGACCCACATCACCACCTCCCCCCACCTCGTGACCTACATCACCACCTCCCCCCCCACCTCGTGACCCACATCACCACCTCCCCCCCCTGGTGACCCACAGCACGCCCTCCCCCCACCTCGTGACCCACATCGCCACCTCCCCCCCACCTCGTGACCCACATCACCACCTCCCCCCCACCTTGTGACCCACATCACCACTTCCCCCCCACCTCGTGACCCACATCACCACCTCCCCCCACCTCGTGACCCACATGACCACCTCCCCCACACCTCGTGATCCACATCCCCACCCCCCCCACATCGTGATCCAAATCACAACCTCCCCCCCACTCGTGATCCACATCACTACCTCCCCCCCACCTCGTGACCAACATCACCACCTCCCCCCCGCCTCGTGACACACACCACCACCTCCCCCCCACCTCGTGACCCACATCACCCCCCCCCACATCGTGACCCACATCACCTCCCCCCCCACATCGTGATCCACATCACACCTCCCCCACCCACCTCGTGACCCACATCACCACTCCCCCCACCTCGTGACCCACATCACCACCTCCCCCCCACCTCGTGACCCACATCACCACCTCCCCCCCACCTCGTGACCCACATCACCACCTCCCCCCCCCCCACCTCGTGACCCACATCACCACCTTAACCTCGTGACCCACATCACCACCCCCACCTCGTGACCCACATCACCCCCTCCCCCCACCTCGTGACCCACATCACCCCCTCCCCCCACCTCCTGACCCACATCACCACCTCCCCCCCACCTCGTCATCCACATCAACACCTCCCCCCCACCTCGTGATCCACATCACCACCTACCCCCCCACCTCGTGACCCACATCGCCACCTCCCCCCCACCTCGTGACCCACATCACCACCTCCACCCCACCTTGTGACCCACATCACCACTTCCCCCCCACCTCGTGACCCACATCACCACCTCCCCCCACCTCGTGACCCACATCACCACCTCCCCCACACCTCGTGATCCACATCCCCACCCCCCCCCACATCGTGATCCACATCACAACCTCCCCCCACATCCCCACCCCCCCCCACCTCGTGATCCAAATCACAACCTCCCCCCCACTCGTGATCCACATCACTACCTCCCCCCACCTCGTGACCAACATCAACACCTCCCCCCCCGCCTCGTGACACAAACCACCACCTCCCCCCCACCTCGTGACCCACATCACCCCCCCCACATCGTGATCCACATCACACCTCCCCCACCCACCTCGTGACCCACATCACCACCTCCCCCCCACCTCATGACACATATCACCACCTCCCCCCCCCACCTCGTGACCCACATCACCACTTCCCCCCACCACCTCGTGACCCACATCACCACTTCCCCCCCACCTCGTGACCCACATCACCACCTCCCCCCCACCTCGTGACCCACATCACCACCTTCCCCCCCCACCTCGTGACCCATATCACCCCCTCCCCCCTACCTCGTGACCCACATCACCTCCTCCCCCCCACCTCGTGACCCACATCACCACCTCCCCCCCACCTCGTGACCCACATCACCACCTCCCCCCCACCTCGTGACCCACATTACCACTTCCTCCCCACCTCGTGACCCACATCACCCCCTCCCCCCCACCTCGTGACCCACATCACCACCTCCCCCCCACCTCGTGACCCACATCACCACCTCCCCCCCACCTCATGACCCACATCACCACTTCCCCCCACCACCTCGTGACCCACATCACCACTTCCCCCCCACCTCGTGACCCACATCACCACCTCCCCCCACCTCGTGACCCACATCACAACCTCCCCCCCCCACCTCGTGACCCACATCACCACCTCCCCCCCCACCTCGTGACCCACATCACCACCTCCCCCCCCCCACCTCGTGATCCACATCACCACCTCCCCCCCACCTTGTGACCCACATCACCACGTCCCCCCCACCTTGTGACCCACATCACCACCTTCCCCCCACCTCGTGACCCACATCACAACATCCCCCACCACCTCCCCCCCACCTCGTGACACATATCACCACCTCCCCCCCACTTCGTGACCCACATCACCACCTCCTCCCCACCTCGTGACCCACATCACCACTCCCCCCCACCTCGTGACCCACATCACCACCTTCCCCCCACCTCGTGACCCACATCACCACTCCCCCCACCTCGTGACCCACAACACCATTCCCCCCCACCTCGTGACCCACATCACCACCTCCCCCCCACCTCGTGATCCACATGCCCAACTCCCCCCCACCTCGTGATCCACATCACCACCTCCCCCACCTCGTGATCCACATCACCATCTCCCCCCCCCACCTCGTGACCCACATCACCACCTCCCCCCCACCTCGTGATCCACATGACCAACTCCCCCCCCACCTCGTGATCCACATCACCACCTCCCCCACCTCGTGATCCACATCACCACCTCCCCCCCCCCCACCTCGTGACCCACATCACCACCTCCCCCCTCACCTCGTGACCCACATCACCATCTCATGATCCACATCCCAACCTCCCCCCACATCCCCACCTCGTGATCCACATCACAACCTTCCCCCCCACCTCGTGACCCACATCACCACCCCCCCACCTCGTGACCCACATCACCACCCCCCCACCTCGTGATCCAAATCCCAACCTCCCCCCGCATCTCCCCCTCGTGACCCACATCCCAACCTCCCCCCACATCCCCACCTCGTGACCCACATCACAAACTTAATACCCCCACCCACCCCACCACCTCGTGATCCACATCCCCACCCCCCACCTCGTGATTCACATCCCTCCCACCTCGTGATCCACATCCCAACCTCCCCCCACATCCCCACCTCGTGATCCACATCCCAACCTCCCCCCACATCCCCACCTCGTGATCCACATCCCAACCTCCCCCCACATCCCCACCTCGTGATCCACATCCCAACCTCCCCCCACATCCCCACCTCGTGATCCACATCACAACCTTCCCCCCCACTTCATGATCCACATCACCACCTCCCCCCCCACCTCGTGACCCACATCACAACCTCCCCCCCACCTCGTGATCCACATCACAACTCCCACCCCCACCTAATGATCCACATCACCAACTCCCCCTCAACTCGTGATCCACATCACAACCTTCCCCCCCACCTCGTGACCCACATCACGACCTCCCCCCACTTCCCCACCTCGTGATCCACATCACAACCTTAACCTCGTGACCCACATCACCCCCCCCCCACCTCGTGACCCACATCACCCCCTCCCCCCACCTCGTGACCCACATCACCCCCTCCCCCCACCTCCTGACCCACATCACCACCTCCCCCCCACCTCGTGATCCACATCAACACCTCCCCCCCACCTCGTGATCCACATCACCACCTACCCCCCCACCTCGTGACCCACATCACCACTTCCCCCCCCACCTCGTGACCCACATCACCACTTCCCCCCCCCCCCCCCACCTCGTGACCCACATCACCACTTCCCCCCCACCTCGTGACCCACATCACCACTTCCCCCCCACCTCGTGACCCACATCACCACTCCCCTTCCCCACATCACCACTTCCCCCCCCACCTCGTGACCCACATCACCACCTCCCCCCCCACCTCGTAACCCACATCACCCCCTCCCCCCACCTCGTGACCCACCTCGTGACCCACATCACCACCTCCACCCCCACCTCGTGACCCATATCACCACTCCCCTTCCCCACATCACCACTTTCCCCCCACCTCGTGACCCACATCACCACCCTCCCCACCTCGTAACCCACATCACCACCTCCACCCCCACCTCGTGACCCACATCACCATTCCCCTTCCCCACATCACCACTTTCCCCCCACCTCGTGACCCACATCACCACTCCCCCCACCTCGTGACCCACAACACCATTCCCCCCCACCTCGTGACCCACATCACCACCTCCCCCCCACCTCGTGATCCACATGCCCAACTCCCCTCCACCTCGTTATCCACATCACCACCTCCCCCACCTCGTGATCCACATCACCATCTCCCCCCCCCACCTCGTGACCCACATCACCACCTCCCCCACCTCGTGATCCACATCACCACCTCCCCCACACCTCGTGATCCACATCACCACCTCCCCCCCCTACCTCGTGACCCACATCACCACCTCCCCCCTCACCTCGTGACCCACATCACCATCTCATGATCCACATCCCAACCTCCCCCCACATCCCCACCTCGTGATCCACATCACAACCTTCCCCCCCACCTCGTGACCCACATCACCACACCCCCACCTCGTGATCCAAATCCCAACCTCCCCCCGCATCTCCCCCTCGTGACCCACATCACCCCCTCCCCCCACCTCCTGACCCACATCACCACCTCCCCCCCACCTCGTGATCCACATCAACACCTCCCCCCCACCTCGTGATCCACATCACCACCTACCCCCCCACCTCGTGACCAACATCGCCACCTCCCCCCCACCTCGTGACCCACATCACCACCTCCACCCCACCTTGTGACCCACATCACCACTTCCCCCCCACCTCGTGACCCACATCACCACCTCCCCCCACCTCGTGACCCACATCACCACCTCCCCCACACCTCGTGATCCACATCCCCACCCCCCCCCACATCGTGATCCACATCACAACCTCCCCCCACATCCCCACCCCCCCCACCTCGTGATCCAAATCACAACCTCCCCACACTCGTGATCCACATCACTACCTCCCCCCACCTCGTGACCAACATCAACACCTCCCCCCCGCCTCGTGACACAAACCACCACCTCCCCCCCACCTCGTGACCCACATCACCCCCCCCCACTTCGTGACCCACATCACCTCCACCCCCCCCACCTCGTGATCCAAATCACAACCTCCCCCCCACTCGTGATCCACATCACTACCTCCCCCCACCTTGTGACCAACATCAACACCTCCCCCCCGCCTCGTGACACAAACCACCACCTCCCCCCCACCTCGTGACCCACATCACCCCCCCCACATCGTGATCCACATCACACCTCCCCCACCCACCTCGTGACCCACATCACCACCTCCCCCCCACCTCGTGACACATATCACCACCTCCCCCCCCACCTCGTGACCCACATCACCACTTCCCCCCACCACCTCGTGACCCACATCACCACTTCCCCCCCCACCTCGTGACCCACATCACCACCTCCCCCCCACCTCGTGACCCACATCACCACCTTCCCCCCCCACCTCGTGACCCATATCACCCCCTCCCCCCTACCTCGTGACCCACATCACCTCCTCCCCCCCACCTCGTGACCCACATCACCACCTCCCCCCCACCTCGTGACCCACATCACCACCTCCCCCCCACCTCGTGACCCACATCACCACCTCCCCCCCACCTCGTGACCCACATTACCACTTCCTCCCCACCTCGTGACCCACATCACCCCCTCCCCCCCACCTCGTGACCCACATCACCACCTCCCCCCCACCTCGTGACCCACATCACCACCTCCCCCCCACCTCATGACCCACATCACCACTTCCCCCCACCACCTCGTGACCCACATCACCACTTCCCCCCCACCTCGTGACCCACATCACCACCTCCCCCCACCTCGTGACCCACATCACAACCTCCCCCCCCCACCTCGTGACCCACATCACCACCTCCCCCCCACCTCGTGACCCACATCACCACCTCCCCCCCCCACCTCGTGATCCACATCACCACCTCCCCCCCACCTTGTGACCCACATCACCACGTCCCCCCCACCTTGTGACCCACATCACCACCTCCACCTCATGATCCACATCACAACATCCCCCACCACCTCCCCCCCACCTCGTGACACATATCACCACCTCCCCCCCACCTCGTGACCCACATCACCACCTCCTCCCCACCTCGTGACCCACATCACCACTCCCCCCCACCTCGTGACCCACATCACCACCTTCCCCCCACCTCGTGACCCACATCACCACTCCCCCCACCTCGTGACCCACAACACCATTCCCCCCCACCTCGTGACCCACATCACCACCTCCCCCCCACCTCGTGACCCACATCACCACCTCCCCCCCACCTCGTGATCCACATGCCCAACTCCCCCCCACCTCGTGATCCACATCACCACCTCCCCCACCTCGTGATCCACATCACCATCTCCCCCCCCCACCTCGTGACCCACATCACCACCTCCCCCCCACCTCGTGATCCACATGACCAACTCCCCCCCCACCTCGTGATCCACATCACCACCTCCCCCACCTCGTGATCCACATCACCACCTCCCCCCCCCACCTCGTGACCCACATCACCACCTCCCCCCTCACCTCGTGACCCACATCACCATCTCATGATCCACATCCCAACCTCCCCCCACATCCCCACCTCGTGATCCACATCACAACCTTCCCCCCCCACCTCGTGACCCACATCACCACCCCCCCCACCTCGTGACCCACATCACCACCCCCCCACCTCGTGACCCACATCCCAACCTCCCCCCACATCCCCACCTCGTGACCCACATCACAAACTTAATACCCCCACCCACCCCACCACCTCGTGATCCACATCCCCACCCCCCACCTCGTGATTCACATCCCTCCCACCTCGTGATCCACATCCCAACCTCCCCCCACATCCCCACCTCGTGATCCACATCCCAACCTCCCCCCACATCCCCACCTCGTGATCCACATACCAACCTCCCCCCACATCCCCACCTCGTGATCCACATCCCAACCTCCCCCCACATCCCCACCTCGTGATCCACATCACAACCTCCCCCCACATCCCCACCTCGTGATCCACATCACAACCTTCCCCCCCACTTCATGATCCACATCACCACCTCCCCCCCACCTCGTGACCCACATCACAACCTCCCCCCCACCTCGTGATCCACATCACAACTCCCACCCCCACCTAATGATCCACATCACCAACTCCCCCTCAACTCGTGATCCACATCACAACCTTCCCCCCCACCTCGTGACCCACATCACGACCTCCCCCCACATCCCCACCTCGTGATCCACATCACAACCTTAACCTCGTGACCCACATCACCCCCCCCCCACCTCGTGACCCACATCACCCCCTCCCCCCACCTCGTGACCCACATCACCCCCTCCCCCCACCTCCTGACCCACATCACCACCTCCCCCCCACCTCGTGATCCACATCAACACCTCCCCCCCACCTCGTGATCCACATCACCACCTACCCCCCCACCTCGTGACCCACATCACCACTTCCCCCCCCACCTCGTGACCCACATCACCACTTCCCCCCCCCCCCCCCACCTCGTGACCCACATCACCACTTCCCCCCCACCTCGTGACCCACATCACCACTTCCCCCCCACCTCGTGACCCACATCACCACTCCCCTTCCCCACATCACCACTTCCCCCCCCACCTCGTGACCCACATCACCACCTCCCCCCCCACCTCGTAACCCACATCACCCCCTCCCCCCACCTCGTGACCCACATCACCACCTCCACCCCCACCTCGTGACCCATATCACAACTCCCCTTCCCCACATCACCACTTTCCCCCCACCTCGTGACCCACATCACCACCCTCCCCACCTCGTAACCCACATCACCACCTCCACCCCCACCTCGTGACCCACATCACCATTCCCCTTCCCCACATCACCACTTTCCCCCCACCTCGTGACCCACATCACCACTCCCCCCACCTCGTGACCCACAACACCATTCCCCCCCACCTCGTGACCCACATCACCACCTCCCCCCCACCTCGTGATCCACATGCCCAACTCCCCTCCACCTCGTTATCCACATCACCACCTCCCCCACCTCGTGATCCACATCACCATCTCCCCCCCCCCACCTCGTGACCCACATCACCACCTCCCCCACCTCGTGATCCACATCACCACCTCCCCCACACCTCGTAATCCACATCACCACCTCCCCCCCCTACCTCGTGACCCACATCACCACCTCCCCCCTCACCTCGTGACCCACATCACCATCTCATGATCCACATCCCAACCTCCCCCCACATCCCCACCTCGTGATCCACATCACAACCTTCCCCCCCACCTCGTGACCCACATCACCACCCCCCCACCTCGTGATCCAAATCCCAACCTCCCCCCGCATCTCCCCCTCGTGACCCACATCCCAACCTCCCCCCACATCCCCACCTCGTGACCCACAACACAAACTTAATACCCCCACCCACCCCACCACCTCGTGATCCACATCCCCACCCCCCACCTCGTGATTCACATCCCTCCCACCTCGTGATCCACATCCCAACCTCCCCCCACATCCCCACCTCGTGATCCACATCCCAACCTCCCCCCACATCCCCACCTCGTGATCCACATCCCAACCTCCCCCCACATCCCCACCTCGTGATCCACGTCCCAACCTCCCCCCACATCCCCACCTCGTGATCCACATCCCAACCTCCCCCCACATCCCCACCTCGTGATCCACATCACAACCTTCCCCCCCACCCACCTCGTGACCCACATCACCACCTCCCCCCCACTTCATGATCCACATCACCACCTCCCCCCCACCTCGTGACCCACATCACAACCTCCCCCCCACCTCGTGATCCACATCACAACTCCCACCCCCACCTAATGATCCACATCACCAACTCCCCCTCAACTCGTGATCCACATCACAACCTTCCCCCCCACCTCGTGACCCACATCACGACCTCCCCCCACATCCCCACCTCGTGATCCACATCACAACCTTAACCTCGTGACCCACATCACCCCCCCCACCTCGTGACCCACATCACCCCCTCCCCCCACCTCGTGACCCACATCACCCCCTCCCCCCACCTCCTGACCCACATCACCACCTCCCCCCCACCTCGTGATCCACATCAACACCTCCCCCCCACCTCGTGATCCACATCACCACCTACCCCCCCACCTCGTGACCCACATCGCCACCTCCCCCCCACCTCGTGACCCACATCACCACCTCCACCCCACCTTGTGACCCACATCACCACTTCCCCCCCACCTCGTGACCCACATCACCACCTCCCCCCCCACCTCGTAACCCACATCACCCCCTCCCCCCACCTCGTGACCCACCTCGTGACCCACATCACCACCTCCACCCCCACCTCGTGACCCATATCACCACTCCCCTTCCCCACATCACCACTTTCCCCCCACCTCGTGACCCACATCACCACCCTCCCCACCTCGTAACCCACATCACCACCTCCACCCCCACCTCGTGACCCACATCACCATTCCCCTTCCCCACATCACCACTTTCCCCCCACCTCGTGACCCACATCACCACTCCCCCCACCTCGTGACCCACAACACCATTCCCCCCCACCTCGTGACCCACATCACCACCTCCCCCCCACCTCGTGATCCACATGCCCAACTCCCCTCCACCTCGTTATCCACATCACCACCTCCCCCACCTCGTGATCCACATCACCATCTCCCCCCCCCACCTCGTGACCCACATCACCACCTCCCCCACCTCGTGATCCACATCACCACCTCCCCCACACCTCGTGATCCACATCACCACCTCCCCCCCCTACCTCGTGACCCACATCACCACCTCCCCCCTCACCTCGTGACCCACATCACCATCTCATGATCCACATCCCAACCTCCCCCCACATCCCCACCTCGTGATCCACATCACAACCTTCCCCCCCACCTCGTGACCCACATCACCACACCCCCACCTCGTGATCCAAATCCCAACCTCCCCCCGCATCTCCCCCTCGTGACCCACATCACCCCCTCCCCCCACCTCCTGACCCACATCACCACCTCCCCCCCACCTCGTGATCCACATCAACACCTCCCCCCCACCTCGTGATCCACATCACCACCTACCCCCCCACCTCGTGACCAACATCGCCACCTCCCCCCCACCTCGTGACCCACATCACCACCTCCACCCCACCTTGTGACCCACATCACCACTTCCCCCCCACCTCGTGACCCACATCACCACCTCCCCCCACCTCGTGACCCACATCACCACCTCCCCCACACCTCGTGATCCACATCCCCACCCCCCCCCACATCGTGATCCACATCACAACCTCCCCCCACATCCCCACCCCCCCCACCTCGTGATCCAAATCACAACCTCCCCACACTCGTGATCCACATCACTACCTCCCCCCACCTCGTGACCAACATCAACACCTCCCCCCCGCCTCGTGACACAAACCACCACCTCCCCCCCACCTCGTGACCCACATCACCCCCCCCCACTTCGTGACCCACATCACCTCCACCCCCCCCACCTCGTGATCCAAATCACAACCTCCCCCCCACTCGTGATCCACATCACTACCTCCCCCCACCTTGTGACCAACATCAACACCTCCCCCCCGCCTCGTGACACAAACCACCACCTCCCCCCCACCTCGTGACCCACATCACCCCCCCCACATCGTGATCCACATCACACCTCCCCCACCCACCTCGTGACCCACATCACCACCTCCCCCCCACCTCGTGACACATATCACCACCTCCCCCCCCACCTCGTGACCCACATCACCACTTCCCCCCACCACCTCGTGACCCACATCACCACTTCCCCCCCCACCTCGTGACCCACATCACCACCTCCCCCCCACCTCGTGACCCACATCACCACCTTCCCCCCCCACCTCGTGACCCATATCACCCCCTCCCCCCTACCTCGTGACCCACATCACCTCCTCCCCCCCACCTCGTGACCCACATCACCACCTCCCCCCCACCTCGTGACCCACATCACCACCTCCCCCCCACCTCGTGACCCACATCACCACCTCCCCCCCACCTCGTGACCCACATTACCACTTCCTCCCCACCTCGTGACCCACATCACCCCCTCCCCCCCACCTCGTGACCCACATCACCACCTCCCCCCCACCTCGTGACCCACATCACCACCTCCCCCCCACCTCATGACCCACATCACCACTTCCCCCCACCACCTCGTGACCCACATCACCACTTCCCCCCCACCTCGTGACCCACATCACCACCTCCCCCCACCTCGTGACCCACATCACAACCTCCCCCCCCCACCTCGTGACCCACATCACCACCTCCCCCCCACCTCGTGACCCACATCACCACCTCCCCCCCCCACCTCGTGATCCACATCACCACCTCCCCCCCACCTTGTGACCCACATCACCACGTCCCCCCCACCTTGTGACCCACATCACCACCTCCACCTCATGATCCACATCACAACATCCCCCACCACCTCCCCCCCACCTCGTGACACATATCACCACCTCCCCCCCACCTCGTGACCCACATCACCACCTCCTCCCCACCTCGTGACCCACATCACCACTCCCCCCCACCTCGTGACCCACATCACCACCTTCCCCCCACCTCGTGACCCACATCACCACTCCCCCCACCTCGTGACCCACAACACCATTCCCCCCCACCTCGTGACCCACATCACCACCTCCCCCCCACCTCGTGACCCACATCACCACCTCCCCCCCACCTCGTGATCCACATGCCCAACTCCCCCCCACCTCGTGATCCACATCACCACCTCCCCCACCTCGTGATCCACATCACCATCTCCCCCCCCCACCTCGTGACCCACATCACCACCTCCCCCCCACCTCGTGATCCACATGACCAACTCCCCCCCCACCTCGTGATCCACATCACCACCTCCCCCACCTCGTGATCCACATCACCACCTCCCCCCCCCACCTCGTGACCCACATCACCACCTCCCCCCTCACCTCGTGACCCACATCACCATCTCATGATCCACATCCCAACCTCCCCCCACATCCCCACCTCGTGATCCACATCACAACCTTCCCCCCCCACCTCGTGACCCACATCACCACCCCCCCACCTCGTGACCCACATCACCACCCCCCCACCTCGTGACCCACATCCCAACCTCCCCCCACATCCCCACCTCGTGACCCACATCACAAACTTAATACCCCCACCCACCCCACCACCTCGTGATCCACATCCCCACCCCCCACCTCGTGATTCACATCCCTCCCACCTCGTGATCCACATCCCAACCTCCCCCCACATCCCCACCTCGTGATCCACATCCCAACCTCCCCCCACATCCCCACCTCGTGATCCACATACCAACCTCCCCCCACATCCCCACCTCGTGATCCACATCCCAACCTCCCCCCACATCCCCACCTCGTGATCCACATCACAACCTCCCCCCACATCCCCACCTCGTGATCCACATCACAACCTTCCCCCCCACTTCATGATCCACATCACCACCTCCCCCCCACCTCGTGACCCACATCACAACCTCCCCCCCACCTCGTGATCCACATCACAACTCCCACCCCCACCTAATGATCCACATCACCAACTCCCCCTCAACTCGTGATCCACATCACAACCTTCCCCCCCACCTCGTGACCCACATCACGACCTCCCCCCACATCCCCACCTCGTGATCCACATCACAACCTTAACCTCGTGACCCACATCACCCCCCCCCCACCTCGTGACCCACATCACCCCCTCCCCCCACCTCGTGACCCACATCACCCCCTCCCCCCACCTCCTGACCCACATCACCACCTCCCCCCCACCTCGTGATCCACATCAACACCTCCCCCCCACCTCGTGATCCACATCACCACCTACCCCCCCACCTCGTGACCCACATCACCACTTCCCCCCCCACCTCGTGACCCACATCACCACTTCCCCCCCCCCCCCCACCTCGTGACCCACATCACCACTTCCCCCCCACCTCGTGACCCACATCACCACTTCCCCCCCACCTCGTGACCCACATCACCACTCCCCTTCCCCACATCACCACTTCCCCCCCCACCTCGTGACCCACATCACCACCTCCCCCCCCACCTCGTAACCCACATCACCCCCTCCCCCCACCTCGTGACCCACATCACCACCTCCACCCCCACCTCGTGACCCATATCACAACTCCCCTTCCCCACATCACCACTTTCCCCCCACCTCGTGACCCACATCACCACCCTCCCCACCTCGTAACCCACATCACCACCTCCACCCCCACCTCGTGACCCACATCACCATTCCCCTTCCCCACATCACCACTTTCCCCCCACCTCGTGACCCACATCACCACTCCCCCCACCTCGTGACCCACAACACCATTCCCCCCCACCTCGTGACCCACATCACCACCTCCCCCCCACCTCGTGATCCACATGCCCAACTCCCCTCCACCTCGTTATCCACATCACCACCTCCCCCACCTCGTGATCCACATCACCATCTCCCCCCCCCCACCTCGTGACCCACATCACCACCTCCCCCACCTCGTGATCCACATCACCACCTCCCCCACACCTCGTAATCCACATCACCACCTCCCCCCCCTACCTCGTGACCCACATCACCACCTCCCCCCTCACCTCGTGACCCACATCACCATCTCATGATCCACATCCCAACCTCCCCCCACATCCCCACCTCGTGATCCACATCACAACCTTCCCCCCCACCTCGTGACCCACATCACCACCCCCCCACCTCGTGATCCAAATCCCAACCTCCCCCCGCATCTCCCCCTCGTGACCCACATCCCAACCTCCCCCCACATCCCCACCTCGTGACCCACAACACAAACTTAATACCCCCACCCACCCCACCACCTCGTGATCCACATCCCCACCCCCCACCTCGTGATTCACATCCCTCCCACCTCGTGATCCACATCCCAACCTCCCCCCACATCCCCACCTCGTGATCCACATCCCAACCTCCCCCCACATCCCCACCTCGTGATCCACATCCCAACCTCCCCCCACATCCCCACCTCGTGATCCACGTCCCAACCTCCCCCCACATCCCCACCTCGTGATCCACATCCCAACCTCCCCCCACATCCCCACCTCGTGATCCACATCACAACCTTCCCCCCCACCCACCTCGTGACCCACATCACCACCTCCCCCCCACTTCATGATCCACATCACCACCTCCCCCCCACCTCGTGACCCACATCACAACCTCCCCCCCACCTCGTGATCCACATCACAACTCCCACCCCCACCTAATGATCCACATCACCAACTCCCCCTCAACTCGTGATCCACATCACAACCTTCCCCCCCACCTCGTGACCCACATCACGACCTCCCCCCACATCCCCACCTCGTGATCCACATCACAACCTTAACCTCGTGACCCACATCACCCCCCCCACCTCGTGACCCACATCACCCCCTCCCCCCACCTCGTGACCCACATCACCCCCTCCCCCCACCTCCTGACCCACATCACCACCTCCCCCCCACCTCGTGATCCACATCAACACCTCCCCCCCACCTCGTGATCCACATCACCACCTACCCCCCCACCTCGTGACCCACATCGCCACCTCCCCCCCACCTCGTGACCCACATCACCACCTCCACCCCACCTTGTGACCCACATCACCACTTCCCCCCCACCTCGTGACCCACATCACCACTTCCCCCCCACCTCGTGACCCACATCACCACCTCCCCCCACCTCATGACCCACATCACCACCTCCCCCACACCTCGTGATCCACATCCCCACCCCCCCCCACATCGTGATCCACATCACAACCTCCCCCCACATCCCCACCCCCCCCACCTCGTGATCCAAATAACAACCTCCCCCCCACTCGTGATCCACATCACTACCTCCCCCCACCTCGTGACCAACATCAACACCTCCCCCCCGCCTCGTGACACAAACCACCACCTCCCCCCCACCTCGTGACCCACATCACCCCCCCCACTTCGTGACCCCCATCACCACGTCCCCCCCACCTTGTGACCCACATCACCACCTCCCCCCCTCCATCTCATGATCCACATCACAACATCCCCCACCACCTCCCCCCCACCTCGTGACACATATCACCACCTCCCCCCCACCTCGTGACCCACATCACCACCTCCTCCCCACCTCGTGACCCACATCACCACTCCCCCCCACCTCGTGACCCACATCACCACCTTCCCCCCACCTCGTGACCCACATCACCACTCCCCCCACCTCGTGACCCACAACACCATTCCCCCCCACCTCGTGACCCACATCACCACCTCCCCCCCACCTCGTGATCCACATGCCCAACTCCCCCCCACCTCGTGATCCACATCACCACCTCCCCCACCTCGTGATCCACATCACCATCTCCCCCCCCACCTCGTGACCCACATCACCACCTCCCCCCCACCTCGTGATCCACATGACCAACTCCCCCCCCACCTCGTGATCCACATCACCACCTCCCCCCACCTCGTGATCCACATCACCACCTCCCCCACACCTCGTGATCCACATCACCACCTCCCCCCCCCCACCTCGTGACCCACATCACCACCTCCCCCCTCACCTCGTGACCCACATCACCATCTCATGATCCACATCCCAACCTCCCCCCACATCCCCACCTCGTGATCCACATCACAACCTTCCCCCCCACCTCGTGACCCACATCACCACCCCCCCACCTCGTGATCCAAATCCCAACCTCCCCCCGCATCTCCCCCTCGTGACCCACATCCCAACCTCCCCCCACATCCCCACCTCGTGACCCACATCACAAACTTAATACCCCCACCCACCCCACCACCTCGTGATCCACATCCCCACCCCCCACCTCGTGATTCACATCCCTCCCACCTCGTGATCCACATCCCAACCTCCCCCCACATCCCCACCTCGTGATCCACATCCCAACCTCCCCCCACATCCCCACCTCGTGATCCACATCCCAACCTCCCCCCACATCCCCACCTCGTGATCCACATCCCAACCTCCCCCCACATCCCCACCTCGTGATCCACATCACAACCTTCCCCCCCACTTCATGATCCACATCACCACCTCCCCCCCACCTCGTGACCCACATCACAACCTCCCCCCCACCTCGTGATCCACATCACAACTCCCACCCCCACCTAATGATCCACATCACCAACTCCCCCTCAACTCGTGATCCACATCACAACCTTCCCCCCCACCTCGTGACCCACATCACGACCTCCCCCCACATCCCCACCTCGTGATCCACATCACAACCTTAACCTCGTGACCCACATCACCCCCCCCCCACCTCGTGACCCACATCACCCCCTCCCCCCACCTCGTGACCCACATCACCCCCTCCCCCCACCTCCTGACCCACATCACCACCTCCCCCCCACCTCGTGATCCACATCAACACCTCCCCCCCACCTCGTGATCCACATCACCACCTACCCCCCCACCTCGTGACCCACATCACCACTTCCCCCCCCACCTCGTGACCCACATCACCACTCCCCCCCCCCCCCCACCTCGTGACCCACATCACCACTTCCCCCCCACCTCGTGACCCACATCACCACTTCCCCCCCACCTCGTGACCCACATCACCACTCCCCTTCCCCACATCACCACTTCCCCCCCCACCTCGTGACCCACATCACCACCTCCCCCCCCACCTCGTAACCCACATCACCCCCTCCCCCCACCTCGTGACCCACATCACCACCTCCACCCCCACCTCGTGACCCATATCACCACTCCCCTTCCCCACATCACCACTTTCCCCCCACCTCGTGACCCACATCACCACCCTCCCCACCTCGTAACCCACATCACCACCTCCACCCCCACCTCGTGACCCACATCACCATTCCCCTTCCCCACATCACCACTTTCCCCCCACCTCGTGACCCACATCACCACTCCCCCCACCTCGTGACCCACAACACCATTCCCCCCCACCTCGTGACCCACATCACCACCTCCCCCCCACCTCGTGATCCACATGCCCAACTCCCCCCCACCTCGTGATCCACATCACCACCTCCCCCACCTCGTGATCCACATCACCATCTCCCCCCCCCCACCTCGTGACCCACATCACCACCTCCCCCCCACCTCGTGATCCACATGACCAACTCCCCCCCCACCTCGTGATCCACATCACCACCTCCCCCACCTCGTGATCCACATCACCACCTCCCCCACACCTCGTGATCCACATCACCACCTCCCCCCCCTACCTCGTGACCCACATCACCACCTCCCCCCTCACCTCGTGACCCACATCACCATCTCATGATCCACATCCCAACCTCCCCCCACATCCCCACCTCGTGATCCACATCACAACCCTTCCCCCCCACCTCGTGACCCACATCACCACCCCCCCACCTCGTGATCCAAATCCCAACCTCCCCCCTCATCTCCCCCTCGTGACCCACATCCCAACCTCCCCCCACATCCCCACCTCGTGACCCACATCACAAACTTAATACCCCCACCCACCCCACCACCTCGTGATCCACATCCCCACCCCCCACCTCGTGATTCACATCCCTCCCACCTCGTGATCCACATCCCAACCTCCCCCCACATCCCCACCTCGTGATCCACATCCCAACCTCCCCCCACATCCCCACCTCGTGATCCACATCCCAACCTCCCCCCACATCCCCACCTCGTGATCCACGTCCCAACCTCCCCCCACATCCCCACCTCGTGATCCACATCCCAACCTCGTGATCCACATCACAACCTTCCCCCCCACCCACCTCGTGACCCACATCACCACCTACCCCCCACTTCATGATCCACATCACCACCTCCCCCCCACCTCGTGACCCACATCACAACCTCCCCCCCACCTCGTGATCCACATCACAACTCCCACCCCCACCTAATAATCCACATCACCAACTCCCCCTCAACTCGTGATCCACATCACAACCTTCCCCCCCACCTCGTGACCCACATCACGACCTCCCCCCACATCCCCACCTCGTGATCCACATCACAACCTTAACCTCGTGACCCACATCACCCCCCCACCTCGTGACCCACATCACCCCCTCCCCCCACCTCGTGACCCACATCACCCCCTCCCCCCACCTCCTGACCCACATCACCACCTCCCCCCCACCTCGTGATCAACATCAACACCTCCCCCCCACCTCGTGATCCACATCACCACCTACCCCCCCACCTCGTGACCCACATCACCACTTCCCCCCCCACCTCGTGACCCACATCACCACTTCCCCCCCCCCACCTCGTGACCCACATCACCACTTCCCCCCCACCTCGTGACCCACATCACCACTTCCCCCCCACCTCGTGACCCACATCACCACTCCCCTTCCCCACATCACCACTTCCCCCCCCACCTCGTAACCCACATCACCCCCTCCCCCCACCTCGTGACCCACATCACCACCTCCACCCCCACCTCGTGACCCACATCACCACTCCCCTTCCCCACATCACCACTTTCCCCCCACCTCGTGACCCACATCACCACCACCCCCACCTCGTAACCCACATCACCACCTCCCCCCCACCTCGTGAACCACATCACCACTTCCCCCCACCACCTCGTGACCCACATCACCACTTCCCCCCCACCTCGTGACCCACATCACCCCCCCCACTTCGTGACCCACATCACCTCCACCCCCCCACATCGTGATCCACATCACACCTCCCCCACCCACCTCGTGACCCACATCACCACCTCCCCCCCACCTCGTGACCCACATCACCACTTCCCCCCACCACCTCGTGACCCACATCACCACTTCCCCCCCACCTCGTGACCCACATCACCACCTCCCCCCCCCACCTCGTGACCCATATCACCACCTCCCCCCCCCACCTCGTGACCCATATCACCCCCTCCCCCCTACCTCGTGACCCACATCACCTCCTCCCCCCCACCTCGTGACCCACATCACCACCTCCCCCCCACCTCGTGACCCACATCACCACCTCCCCCCCACCTCGTGACCCACATTACCACTTCCTCCCCACCTCGTGACCCACATCACCCCCTCCCCCCCACCTCGTGACCCACATCACCACCTCCCCCCCACCTCGTGACCCACATCACCACCTCCCCCCCACCTCGTGACCCACATCACCACCTCCCCCCCCCACCTCGTGACCCACATCACCACCTCCCCCCCACCTCGTGACCCACATCACCACCTCCCCCCCCCCCCACCTCGTGATCCACATCACCACCTCCCCCCCACCTTGTGACCCACATCACCACGTCCCCCCCACCTCGTGACCCACATCACCACCTCCCCCCCACCTCGTGATCCACATCACAACCTCCCCCCCTCCACCTCATGATCCACATCACAACATCCCCCACCACCTCCCCCCCACCTCGTGACACATATCACCACCTCCCCCCCACCTCGTGACCCACATCACCACCTCCTCCCCACCTCGTGACCCACATCACCACTCCCCCCCACCTTGTGACCCACATCACCACCTTCCCCCCACCTCGTGACCCACATCACCACTCCCCCCACCTCGTGACCCACAACACCATTCCCCCCCACCTCGTGACCCACATCACCACCTCCCCCCCACCTCGTGATCCACATGCCCAACTCCCCCCCACCTCGTGATCCACATCACCACCTCCCCCCCACCTCGTGACACATATCACCACCTCCCCCCCCACCTCGTGACCCACATCACCACTTCCCCCCACCACCTCGTGAACCACATCACCACTTCCCCCCCACCTCGTGACCCACATCACCACCTCCCCCCCACCTCGTGACTCACATCACCACCTCCCCCCCCCACCTCGTGACCCATATCACCCCCTCCCCCCTACCTCGTGACCCACATCACCTCCTCCCCCCCACCTCGTGACCCACATCACCACCTCCCCCCCACCTCGTGACCCACATCACCACCTCCCCCCCACCTCGTGACCCACATTACCACTTCCTCCCCACCTCGTGACCCACATCACCCCCTCCCCCCCACCTCGTGACCCACATCACCACCTCCCCCCCACCTCGTGACCCACATCACCACCTCCCCCCCACCTCGTGACCCACATCACCACCTCCCCCCCCCACCTCGTGACCCACATCACCACCTCCCCCCCACCTCGTGACCCACATCACCACCTCCCCCCCCCCACCTCGTGATCCACATCACCACCTCCCCCCCACCTTGTGACCCACATCACCACGTCCCCCCCACCTCGTGACCCACATCACAGCCTCCCCCCCACCTCGTGATCCACATCACAACCTCCCCCCCTCCACCTCATGATCCACATCACAACATCCCCCACCACCTCCCCCCCACCTCGTGACACATATCACCACCTCCCCCCCACCTCGTGACCCACATCACCACCTCCTCCCCACCTCGTGACCCACATCACCACTCCCCCCCACCTCGTGACCCACATCACCACCTTCCCCCCACCTCGTGACCCACATCACCACTCCCCCCACCTCGTGACCCACAACACCATTCCCCCCCACCTCGTGACCCACATCACCACCTCCCCCCCACCTCGTGATCCACATGCCCAACTCCCCCCCACCTCGTGATCCACATCACCACCTCCCCCACCTCGTGATCCACATCACCATCTCCCCCCCACCTTGTGACCCACATCACCACCTCCCCCCCACCTCGTGATCCACATGACCAACTCCCCCCCCACCTCGTGATCCACATCACCACCTCCCCCACCTCGTGATCCACATCACCACCTCCCCCACACCTCGTGATCCACATCACCACCTCCCCCCCCCTACCTCGTGACCCACATCACCACCTCCCCCCTCACCCACATCACCATCTCATGATCCACATCCCAACCTCCCCCCACATCCCCACCTCGTGATCCACATCACAACCTTCCCCCCCACCTCGTGACCCACATCACCACCCCCCCACCTCGTGATCCAAATCCCAACCTCCCCCCGCATCTCCCCCTCGTGACCCACATCCCAAACTCCCCCCACATCCCCACCTCGTGACCCACATCACAAACTTAATACCCCCACCCACCCCACCACCTCGTGATCCACATCCCCACCCCCCACCTCGTGATTCACATCCCTCCCACCTCGTGAGCCACATCCCAACCTCCCCCCACATCCCCACCTCGTGATCCACATCCCAACCTCCCCCCACATCCCCACCTCGTGATCCACATCCCAACCTCCCCCCACATCCCCACCTCGTGATCCACATCCCAACCTCCCCACCTCGTGATCCACATCACAACCTTCCCCCCCACCCACCTCGTGACCCACATAACCACCTCCCCCCCACTTCATGATCCACATCACCACCTCCCCCCCACCTCGTGCTCCACATCACAACCTCCCCCCCACTTCGTGATCCACATCACAACTCCCACCCCCACCTAATGATCCACATCACCAACTCCCCCTCAACTCGTGATCCACATCACAACCTTCCCCCCCACCTCGTGACCCACATCACGACCTCCCCCCACATCCCCACCTCGTGATCCACATCACAGCCTTAACCTCGTGACCCACATCACCCCCCCCCCCACCTCGTGACCCACATCACCCCCTCCCCCCACCTCGTGACCCACATCACCCCCTCCCCCCACCTCCTGACCCACATCACCACCTCCCCCCCACCTCGTGATCCACATCAACACCTCCCCCCCACCTCGTGATCCACATCACCACCTACCCCCCCACCTCGTGACCCACATCACCACTTCCCCCCCCACCTCGTGACCCACATCACCACTTCCCCCCCCCACCTCGTGACCCACATTACCACTTCCCCCCCACCTCGTGACCCACATCACCACTTCCCCCCCACCTCGTGACCCACATCACCACTCCCCTTCCCCACATCACCACTTCCCCCCCCCCCACCTCGTGACCCACATCACCACCTCCCCCCCCACCTCGTAACCCACATCACCCCCTCCCCCCACCTCGTGACCCACATCACCACTTCCCCCCCACCTCGTGACCCACATCACCACTCCCCTTCCCCACATCACCACTTCCCCCCCCCCCCACCTCGTGACCCACATCACCACCTCCCCCCCCACCTCGTAACCCACATCACCCCCTCCCCCCACCTCGTGACCCACATCACCCCCACCTCCTGACCCACATCACCACCTCCCCCCCACCTCGTGATCCACATCAACACCCCTCCCCCCCCCCCACCTCGTGATCCACATCACCACCTACCCCCCCACCTCGTGACCCACATCACCACTTCCCCCCCCCACCTCGTGACCCACATCACCACTTACCCCCCCCAATCTCGTGACCCACATTACCACTTCCCCCCCACCTCGTGACCCACATCACCACTTCCCCCCCACCTCGTGACCCACATCACCACTCCCCTTCCCCACATCACCACTTCCCCCCCCACCTCGTGACCCACATCACCACCTCCCCCCCCACCTCGTAACCCACATCACCCCCTCCCCCCACCTCGTGACCCACATCACCACCTCCACCCCCACCTCGTGACCCACATTACCACTCCCCTTCCCCACATCACCACTTTCCCCCCACCTCGTGACCAACATCACCACCCCCCCCACCTCGTAACCCACATCACCACCTCCCCCCCCACCTCGTGACCCACATCACCACTTCCCCCCACCACCTCGTGACCCACATCACCACTTCCCCCCCACCTCGTGACCCACATCACCACCTCCCCCCCCCACCTCGTGACCCATATCACCCCCTCCCCCCTACCTCGTGACCCACATCACCTCCTCCCCCCCACCTCGTGACCCACATCACCACCTCCCCACCACCTCGTGACCCACATCACCACCTCCCCCCCACCTCGTGACCCACATCACCACTTCCCCCCCACCTTGTGACCCACATCATCACCTCCCCCCCCACCTCGTGACTCACATCACCACCTCCCCCCCCCCACCTCGTGACCCATATCACCCCCTCCCCCCTACCTCGTGACCCACATCACCTCCTCCCCCCCACCTCGTGACCCACATCACCACCTCCCCCCCACCTCGTGACCCACATCACCACCTCCCCCCCACCTCGTGACCCACATTACCACTTCCTCCCCACCTCGTGACCCACATCACCCCCTCCCCCCCACCTCGTGACCCACATCACCACCTCCCCCCCACCTCGTGACCCACATCACCACCTCCCCCCCACCTCGTGACCCACATCACCACTTCCCCCCACCACCTCGTGACCCACATCACCACATCCCCCCCACCTCGTGACCCACATCACCACCTCCCCCCCACCTCGTGACCCACATCACCACCTCCCCCCCCCCACCTCGTGACCCACATCACCCCCTCCCCCCACCTCCTGACCCACATCAACACCTCCCCCCCACCTCGTGATCCACATCACCACCTACCCCCCCACCTCGTGACCCACATCGCCACCTCCCCCCCACCTCGTGACCCACATCACCACCTCCACCCCACCTTGTGACCCACATCACCACTTCCCCCCCACCTCGTGACCCACATCACCACCTCCCCCCACCTCGTGACCCACATCACCACCTCCCCCACACCTCGTGATCCACATCCCCACCCCCCCACATCGTGATCCACATCACAACCTCCCCCCACATCCCACCCCCCCCACCTCGTGATCCAAATCACAACCTCCCCCCCACTCGTGATCCACATCACTACCTCCCCCCACCTCGTGACCAACATCACCACCTCCCCCAGCCTCGTGACACAAACCACCACCTCCCCCCCACCTCGTGACCCACATCACCCCCCCCCACTTCGTGACCCACATCACCTCCACCCCCCCACATCGTGATCCACATCACACCTCCCCCACCCACCTCGTGACCCACATCACCACCTCCCCCCCACCTCGTGACACATATCACCACCTCCCCCCCCACCTCGTGACCCACATCACCACTTCCCCCCACCACCTCGTGACCCACATCACCACTTCCCCCCCACCTCGTGACCCACATCACCACCTCCCCCCCACCTCGTGACTCACATCACCACCTCCCCCCCCCACCTCGTGACCCATATCACCCCCTCCCCCCTACCTCGTGACCCACATCACCTCCTCCCCCCCACCTCGTGACCCCACATCACCACCTCCCCCCCACCTCGTGACCCACATCACCACCTCCCCCCCACCTCGTGACCCACATTACCACTTCCTCCCCACCTCGTGACCCACATCACCCCCTCCCCCCCACCTCGTGACCCACATCACCACCTCCCCCCCACCTCGTGACCCACATCACCACCTCCCCCCCACCTCGTGACCCACATCACCACTTCCCCCCACCACCTCGTGACCCACATCACCACATCCCCCCCACCTCGTGACCCACATCACCACCTCCCCCCCACCTCGTGACCCACATCACCACCTCCCCCCCCCACCTCGTGACCCACATCACCACCTCCCCCCCACCTCGTGACCCACATCACCACCTCCCCCCCCCACCTCGTGATCCACATCACCACCTCCCCCCCACCTTGTGACCCACATCACCACGTCCCCCCCACCTCGTGACCCACATCACCACCTCCCCCCCACCTCGTGATCCACATCACAACCTCCCCCCCTCCACCTCATGATCCACATCACAACATCCCCCACCACCTCCCCCCCACCTCGTGACACATATCACCACCTCCCCCCCACCTCGTGACCCACATCACCACCTCCCCCCCACCTCGTGACCCACATCACCACCTTCCCCCCACCTCGTGACCCACATCACCACTCCCCCCACCTCGTGACCCACATCACCACTCCCCTTCCCCACATCACCACTTCCCCCCCCACCTCGTGACCCACATCACCACCTCCCCCCCCACCTCGTCACCCACATCACCCCCTCCCCCCACCTCGTGACCCACATCACCACCTCCACCCCCACCTCGTGACCCACATTACCACTCCCCTTCCCCACATCACCACTTTCCCCCCACCTCGTGACCCACATCACCACCCCCCCCACCTCGTAACCCACATCACCACCTCCCCACCCCCACCTCGTGACCCACATCACCACTTCCCCCCACCACCTCGTGACCCACATCACCACTTCCCCCCCACCTCGTGACCCACATCACCACCTCCCCCCCACCTCGTGACCCACATCACCACCTCCACCCCCACCTCGTGACCCACATTACCACTCCCCTTCCCCACATCACCACTTTCCCCCCACCTCGTGACCCACATCACCACCCCCCCCACCTCGTAACCCACATCACCACCTCCCCACCCCCACCTCGTGACCCACATCACCACTTCCCCCCACCACCTCGTGACCCACATCACCACTTCCCCCCCACCTCGTGACCCACATCACCTCCTCCCCCCCACCTCGTGACCCCACATCACCACCTCCCCCCCACCTCGTGACCCACATCACCACCTCCCCCACACCTCGTGACCCACATTACCACTTCCTCCCCACCTCGTGACCCACATCACCCCCTCCCCCCCACCTCGTGACCCACATCACCACCTCCCCCCCACCTCGTGACCCACATCACCACCTCCCCCCCACCTCGTGACCCACATCACCACTTCCCCCCACCACCTCGTGACCCACATCACCACATCCCCCCCACCTCGTGACCCACATCACCACCTCCCCCCCACCTCGTGACCCACATCACCACCTCCCCCCCCCACCTCGTGACCCACATCACCACCTCCCCCCCACCTCGTGACCCACATCACCACCTCCCCCCCCCACCTCGTGATCCACATCACCACCTCCCCCCCCCACCTCGTGATCCACATCACCACCTCCCCCCCACCTTGTGACCCACATCACCACGTCCCCCCCACCTCGTGACCCACATCACCACCTCCCCCCCACCTCGTGATCCACATCACAACCTCCCCCCCTCCACCTCATGATCCACATCACAACATCCCCCACCACCTCCCCCCCACCTCGTGACACATATCACCACCTCCCCCCCACCTCGTGACCCACATCACCACCTCCTCCCCATTTCGTGACCCACATCACCACTCCCCCCCACCTCGTGACCCACATCACCACCTTCCCCCCACCTCGTGACCCACATCACCACTCCCCCCACCTCGTGACCCACAACACCATTCCCCCCCACCTCGTGACCCACATCACCACTTCCCCCCCACCTCGTGACCCACATCACCACTCCCCTTCCCCACATCACCACTTCCCCCCCCACCTCGTGACCCACATCACCACCTCCCCCCCCCACCTCGTAACCCACATCACCCCCTCCCCCCACCTCGTGACCCACATCACCACCTCCACCCCCACCTCGTAACCCACATCACCACCTCCCCACCCCCACCTCGTGACCCACATCACCACTTCCCCCCACCACCTCGTGACCCACATCACCACTTCCCCCCCACCTCGTGACCCACATCACCACCTCCCCCCCACCTCGTGATCCACATCACCACCTCCCCCCCCACCTCGTGACCCATATCACCCCCTCCCCCCTACCTCGTGACCCACATCACCTCCTCCCCCCCACCTCGTGACCCACATCACCACCTCCCCCCCACCTCGTGACCCACATCACCACCTCCCCCCCACCTCGTGACCCACATCACCACTTCCCCCCCACCTCGTGACCCACATCACCACCTCCCCCCCACCTCGTGACTCACATCACCACCTCCCCCCCCACCTCGTGACCCATATCACCCCCTCCCCCCTACCTCGTGACCCACATCACCTCCTCCCCCCCACCTCGTGACCCACATCACCACCTCCCCCCCACCTCGTGACCCACATCACCACCTCCCCCCCACCTCGTGACCCACATTACCACTTCCTCCCCACCTCGTGACCCACATCACCCCCTCCCCCCCACCTCGTGACCCACATCACCACCTCCCCCCCACCTCGTGACCCACATCACCACCTCCCCCCCACCTCGTGACCCACATCACCACTTCCCCCCACCACTTCGTGACCCACATCACCACATCCCCCCCACCTCGTGACCCACATCACCACCTCCCCCCCACCTCGTGACCCACATCACCACCCCCCCCCCCCACCTCGTGACCCACATCACCCCCTCCCCCCACCTCCTGACCCACATCACCACCTCCCCCCCACCTCGTGATCCACATCAACACCTCCCCCCCACCTCGTGATCCACATCACCACCTCCCCCCACCTCGTGACCCACATCACCACCTCCACCCCCACCTCGTAACCCACATCACCACCTCCCCACCCCCACCTCGTGACCCACATCACCACTTCCCCCCCACCTCGTGACCCACATCACCACTTCCCCCCCACCTCGTGACCCACATCACCACCTCCCCCCCACCTCGTGATCCACATCACCACCTCCCCCCCCACCTCGTGACCCATATCACCCCCCCCCCCTACCTCGTGACCCACATCACAACCTCCCCCCACATCCCCACCCCCCCACCTCGTGATCCAAATCACAACCTCCCCCCCACTCGTGATCCACATCACTACCTCCCCCCACCTCGTGACCAACATCACCACCTCCCCCCCGCCTCGTGACACAAACCACCACCTCCCCCCCACCTCGTGACCCACATCACCCCCCCCACTTCGTGACCCACATCACCTCCACCCCCCCATATCGTGATCCACATCACACCTCCCCCACCCACCTCGTGACCCACATCACCACCTCCCCCCCACCTCGTGACCCACATCACCACTTCCCCCCACCACCTCGTGACCCACATCACCACATCCCCCCCACCTCGTGACCCACATCACCACCTCCCCCCCACCTCGTGACCCACATCACCACTTCCCCCCACCACCTCGTGACCCACATCACCACATCCCCCCCACCTCGTGACCCAGATCACCACCTCCCCCCCACCTCGTGATCCACA
>NW_027455034.1:0-48027 GCF_040206685.1 Ascaphus truei
AGTAAAGAGTCGCAAGGGACACAATCCTCTCCCCCTCCTAGTATACAGACGTAAGGCACACATACCCCTCTCCCCCTCCTAGTATACAGACGTAAGGCACACATACCCCTCTCCCCCTCCTAGTATACAGACGTAAGGCACACATACCCCTCTCCCCTCCTAGTATACAGACATAAGGCACACATACTTCTCTCCCCATCCTAGTACACAGACGTAAAGCACATATACCCCTCTCACCCTCCTAGTACAGATGTAAAGCACACATACCTCTCTCCCCCTCCTAGTACACAGACATAAGGCACACATACCCTCTCCCCCTCTTTGTAAACAGACGTAAGGCACACATACCCCCTCTCCCCCCTCCTAGTACAGAGACGTAAGGGACACATACCCCTCTCCCCCTCCTAGTATACAGGTGTAAGGCACACATACCCCTCACCCCCTCCTAGTACACAGACGTAAGGCACACATACCTCTCCCCCTCCTTGTACACAGACGTAAGGCACACATACACCTCACCCCCTCCTAGTACACAGACGTAAGGCACACATACCCCTCACCCCCTCCTAGTACACAGACGTAAGGCACACATACCTCTCTCCCCTCCTAGTACACAGATGTAAGGCACACATACCCTCACCCTCTCCTAGTACAGAGATGTAAGGGACACATACCTCTCTCCCTCTCCTAGTATACAGACGTAAGGCACACATACCCCTCTACCCATCCTAGTACAGACAGGTAAGGGACACATACTCCTCTCCCCTTCCTAGTATAGAGACGTAAGGCACACATACCCCTCTCCCCCTCCTAGTATACAGACGTAAGGCACACACCCCTCTTCCATCCTAGTACAGAGATGTAAGGGACACATACTCCTCTCCCCCTCCTAGTATACAGACGTAAAGCACACATACCCCTCTCCCCTTCATAGTACACAGACGTAAAGCACACTTACCCCTCTCCCCCTCCTAGTATACAGACGTAAGGCACACATACACCTATCCCCCTCCTAGTATACAGACGTAAGGCACACATACACCTATCCCCCTCCTAGTATACAGACGTAAGGCACACATACCCCTTTCCCCCTCCTAGTACAGAGACGTAATGGAACCATATACCTCTCACCCTCCTAGTATAAAGACGTAAGGCACACATACCCCTCTCCTAGTATACAGATGTAAGGCACACATACCCCTCTCCTGCTCCTAGTACACAGATTTAAAGCACACATACCTCTCTCCCCCTCCTATTACAAACATGTACAGCACACATACCCCTCTCCCCCTCCTAGTACAAAAACGTAAGGCACTCATACCCCTCACAGTACACAGACGTAAGGCACACATACCTCTCTCCCCCTCCTAGTATACAGACGCAAGGCACACAACCCTCTTACCTCCTAGTACACAGACGTAAAGCACACATACCTCTCCCCCTCCTAGTACACAGACGTAAGGTACACAAACCCCTCTCCCCCTCCTAGTACACAGACGTAAGGCACACATACCCCTCACCCACTCCTAGTACACAAACGTAAGGCACACATACCTTTCACACCATCCTAGTACACAGGTGTAAGGCACACATACCCCTTTTCCCCTCCTAGTACACAGATGTAATACACACATACCCCTCTCCTCTCCTATTATACAGACGTAAGGCACACATACACCTATCCCCCTCCTAGTACACAGACGTAAGGCACACATACCCCTCTCCCCTCCTAGTATACAGACGTAAGGCACACATACACCTATCCCCTCCTAGTACAGAGACGTAAGGCACACATACCCCTCTCCCCTCCTAGTATACAGACGAAAGGCACACATACACCTATCCCCTGCTAGTACACAGATGTAAGGCACACATACCCCTCTCCCCTTCCTAGTACAGAGACGTAAGGGACACATACTCCTCTCCCCCTCCTAGTATACAGACATAAGGCTCACATACCCCTCTCCGCCTCCTAGTACACAGACCCAAGGCACACATGCTGTCTATTTAGCTCATTTTAGTTCAATTTAGGTAAAAACATCTCAAATTGTCTGTGTGTCCTGCAATCATCATACCCTGCTGTCTATTTAGCTCATTTTAGTTCAATTAAGTAAAAACATCTCAAATTGTCTGTATGGAAATCATCCCCCTATTGCCTTAATTTAATTCATCTTTCACACTTGTGCAAGACAACAACCACCTTTGAAAAACAATTTGGTTTAACTACCCTCACATGTGCTAATTAAGTTTGTTTTTTCTTTTTTGTTTTTTTCTTTTAAGTAGAAATCTTTCAAGAAGTTTAAAAAAGGAAGTGGAAAAAGTGAACACAATCTACTGCTTCTGATTCCTGCATTTGAACTACGCTGGAAAGGAGGTTATCATCCCACACTGCACATCTCAACACATTACTATTGCTGTGATGCCACCTTTACTTTTTATATTTACTGTAACCTCACTTATTTTCAAATTATGCACTTCCTTCCACCAGCCTCATCATGTCTCTAACTCTATTCATATTTCGCCATCTCTCCTTACTTCACCACTTCTCAGTTCACATGAACTCCTCTCTTACCTGCGCCCTCTGTCACCACACAGCTATACACCCTGCACTAAAACACACCACTACAAATCATCCTCTCACATTCTCTTTCTGTCCATGCTTCTCCTCCTTGCTTCTCGGGATATCTCTCCCAATCCTGGTCCCTGCCTTATTTCTACTTGCTCTCGTCCTCGCCTTCCACATGCAACTTCTACTCCTTCTGGTGTCAACCCCTCTAACCTCATACCCATCCCCTGCCACCCTCCCTCCTCTCTCCCCATCCCCTGCCACCCTCCCTCCTCTCTCCCTTTCTCCTGTGCCCTTTGGAACGCACGCTCTCTTTCTAACAAGTTCCTCTCTGTGCATGACTTCTTTCTCTCTCACTCCCTGCTTCTCTTTGCTATAACTGAGACCTGGCTCACTCAGTCTGACTCTGCTCTGGAAGCTGCCCTCTCCTATGGTGGCCTTTCCTTCTCCCACACTCCGCGCCCTGATGGCAGGGGTGGAGGCGTGGGGCTCCTGCTCTCCTCTCTCTGCCGTTACAGAACAGTTTCTATTCCCCCCTCTCTTGCTTTTCCCTCCTTCGAGGCTCACACAGTCCAGATCTTCTCTCCTCTCCCGGTTCATGTGGCGGTCATCTATCGCCCACCTTCCTCTACTCATCCCCCTTCTGCCTTTCTCTCTCACTTTGAATCCTGGCTCTCTTTCTTTCTCTCCTCAGATTCCCCTGTTCTTCTCCTTGGGGACTTCAACTGCCACATTGATGACCCCTCTCTCCCTTGGGCTTCCCGCTTTCTTTCTCTAACCTCTTCTTTTGGCCTTCAACAGTGGACTGCAGCCAGCACCCACAAGGATGGCCACTACTTAGACCTGGTTTTCACTAAGAACTTCTCTCTCTCCGATTTCTCCATTTCCCCATTTCCTCTCTCTGACCATCATCTCATCTCATTCTCTCTATCTCGCTTCTCTCCATCTCCATCTCGCCCTCGTTTTTGCAGAAACCTGCGCTCTATTAACCTACCAGCTCTTGATTCCACTTTACGCTCCTCCCTCTCCTCTCTCAGTTCTGCTTCAGACCCTGACAACCTGGTCAGGAACTACAACTCTGCCTTATCTTCCTCTCTTGATCTTCATGCCCCACTTTCTCTCTGCCGTCCTCGCCCTTCTAACCCCAGACCCTGGCTAAACTCCCACACACGCATGCTGCGTTCCTCCACTCGTTCCTCTGAACGCCTCTGGAGGAAATCTCATACGCTCGCAGACTTCATCCACTACAAATTTATGCTATCCTGTTTCAACTCTGCCCTCTTTCAGGCTAAACAAACCTACTTTTCATCACTAATCAACACACACAAGTCTAACCCACGCCGTCTCTTTTCTGTCTTTGACTCTCTACTCAGACCACCCTCAGCTGCCTCCTCTTCTTCCTCCATCTCACCTCAGGACTTTGCTGACTTTTTTAAGAAAAAGGTGGAGTCCATACGGCAGAACATCCCATCTGTTGCCTCCTCCCATCCCACAATGCTTCCCAACTCTCCTCCTGTCTTTCTTGACTCTTTTTCTGCTATCTCGGAGGAGGATGTATCACTGCTGATCTCCTCTTCTCCCTCTACCACTTGCCCTCTTGATCCCATTCCCTCCCATCTCCTAAAACCTCTTGCTCCTTCTATAATCCCTATGCTCACACAGATCTTTAACTCTTCCCTCTACTCTGGTACCTTTCCTTCATCCTTCAAGCATGCAACCGTTATACCATTACTCAAAAACAGCAAGCTTGACCCTACCTGTCCTTCTAACTATCGACCTGTCTCCCTCCTGCCTTTTGCCTCCAAACTCCTTGAACGTCTTGTATTCTCTCGATTGCTACACTTTCTCAACACCTATTCTGTACTAGACCCTCTACAATCTGGCTTCCGCACTGCTCACTCTACTGAAACAGCCCTCACTAAAATAACTGACGACCTCCACGCTGCCAAAGACAGAGGTCATTACACGCTGCTCATATTACTCGACCTCTCTGCAGCATTCGACACCGTGGACCACCCTATTCTCCTTCACATTCTCCATACTCTTGGTATTCGGAACAAAGCTTTATCCTGGATCTCCTCGTACCTCTCCCATCGTACCTTCAGTGTCTCTTTTGCTAACACCTCCTCCTCCTCTATTGATCTCTCTGTGGGGGTACCCCAGGGCTCTGTCCTGGGACCCCTTCTCTTTTCTCTCTACACACTCTCTCTAGGTGACCTAATCACATCTTTTGGGTTTAAATATCACCTCTATGCTGACGACACACAAATTTACCTTTCAACCCCTGACCTTACACCTGCTATACAGACCAAAGTTTCTGAATGCCTCTCTGGAATATCATCCTGGATGGCCATCCGCCGACTGAAACTTAACATGGCAAAAACAGAGCTCCTTATACTACCTCCCAAACCTGGCCCTACTACATCCTTCCACATTGCTATTGGAAATACGATCATTCACCCAGTAGCCCAAGCACGCTGCCTAGGGGTCACACTTGATTCCTCTCTCTCATTCTCCTCTCATATTCAAAACGTTTCTAAAACTTGTAGCTTTTTCCTCCGCAATATCACAAAGATACGCCCTTTCCTCTGTTACTCATCTGCCAAAACTCTGACTCAGGCCCTCATTCTCTCACGTCTCGATTACTGCAACCTCCTGCTGTCCGGCCTTCCTACCTCTCACCTGTCTCCCCTACAATCTATCCTAAACGCTGCTGCCAGAATCACTCTACTCTTTCCTAAATCTGTCTCAGCGTCTCCCCTGCTTAAATCCCTCTCCTGGCTTCCGATTAAATCGCGTATCTCACACTCAATTCTACTGCTCACTTTTAAAGCTTTACATTCTTCTGCCCCTCATTACATCTCAGCCCTAATTTCTCGCTACGCACCATCACGACTCTTGCGTTCTTCTCAAGGAAGTCTTCTCACTACCCCCTTTGTATCTAAAGCTCTCTCCCGCCTTAAACCTTTCTCACTTTCTGCCCCACACCTCTGGAATGCCCTTCCCCTCAATACCCGACTAGCCCCCTCGCTATCCACCTTTAAGACCCACCTTAAGACACATCTGCTTAAAGAAGCATATGAGTAGCACTGGATAATCATGGACACAAAGCTTGGCCTCCTGCAGACGCACTTAATAGTATTCCCTCCTACTGTCTCTGTACGTTCTCCCTACCTACCAATTAGACTGTAAGCTCCTCGGAGCAGGGACTCCTTCCTTAATGTTACTTTTACAGTATGTCTGAAGCACTTATTCCCATGATCTGTTATTTATATTTGTTATTTATATGACATGTATTACTACTGTGAAGCGCTATGTACATTTTATGGCGCTATACAAATAAAGACATACATACATACATACATACATACATACATACCCCTCTCCCTCTCCTAGTATAAAGACGTAAGGCACACATACCCCTCTCCTAGTACACAGACGTAAAGCACATATACCTCTCTCCCCCTCCTAGTACAAAGATTTAAGGCACACATATCCCTCTCCCCCTCCGAGTACATAGACGTAAAGGACACATACTCCTCTCCCCCTCCTAGTACAGAGACGTAATTTATTTATTTATTTATTTATAAAATGTGTTACCAGGAAGTGATACATTGAGAGTTACCTCTCGTTTTCAAGTATGTCCTGGGCACAGAGTTAAGACAAATAATACATGGTTACAAATACAGTTACATAAAGGAACAGGGTATACATTATATACAAGACATTGCAATCTTGTATATGTATAGTGTAAGGCACACATACCCCTCCCCCTCCTGGTACAGAGACATAAGGCACACATACTCCTCTCCCCCTCCTAGTATACAGACGTAAGGCACACATACCCCTCTCCCTCTCCTAGTATACAGACGTAAGGCACACATACCCCTCTCCCTCTCTTAGTATACAGACGTAAGGCACACATACCACTCTCCCCATCCTAGTACACAGACGTAAAGCACACATACCTCTCTCCCCCTCCTAGTACACAGACGAAAGGCACACATACCCCTCTCCCCCCCTTGTACAAACACGTACGGCCCACATACCCCTATCCCCCTCCTAGTATACAGACGTGAGGCACACATATCCCTCTCCCGCTCCTAGTACAGAGACGTAAGGGACACAATCCTCTCCCCCTCCTAGTATACAGACGTTAGGCACACATACCACTCTCCCCCCTGCTAGTATAGACGTAAGGCACACATACCCCTCTCCCCCTCCTAGTACACAGACGTAAGGCACACATACCCCTCTCCCCCTCCTAGCACACAGACGTAAGGCACACATACCCCTCTCCCCCTCCTAGTACAGAGACGTAAGGCACACATACCCCTCTCTCCCTCCTAGTACAGAGACGTAAGGGACACATACTTCTCTCCCCCTCCTAGTATAAAGACGTACGGCACACATACCCCTCTCCTAGTATACAGACGTAAGGCACACATACCCCTCTCCCCCTCCTAGTACACAGACGTAAAGCACACATACCTCTCTCCTCCTCCTAGTACAAAGATATAAGGCACACATACCCCTCTCCCCCTCCTAGTACAAATACGGTAGGCACACATACCCCTCTCCCCCTCCTAGTACACAGACGTAAGGCACAAATACCCCTCCTTGTACACAGACGTACGGCACATATACCCCTCTCCCCCCCTAGTACAGAGACGTAAGGGACACATACCCCTCTCCCCCTCCTAGTATACAGACGTAAGGCATATACCTCTCTCCCCCTCCTAGTACTCAGACGTAAGGCACACATACCCCTCTCCTTCTCCTAGTACAAACACGTAAGGCACATATACCCCTCTCCCCCTCCTAGTACAGAGATGCAAGGGACACATACTCCTATCCCCCTCCTTGTATTCAGACGTAGGGCACACATACCCCTCTCCTACTATACAGACATAAGGCACACATACCCCTCTCCCCCTCCTAGTATACAGGCGTAAGGCACACATACCCCTCTCCCTCTCCTAGTATAAAGACGTACGGAACACATACCCTTCTCCTAGTATACAGACGTAAGGCACACATACCCCTCTCCCCCTCCTAGTACACAGACGTAAAGCACACATACCTCTCTCCCCCTCCTAGTACAAATATGTAAGGCACACATACCCCTCTCCCCCTCCTAGTACACAGACGTAAGGCACACATACCCCTCTCCCCCTCCTAGTACACAGACGTAATGCACACCTACCCCTCTCCCCCTCCTAGTATACAGACGTTAGGCACACATACCCCTCTCCCCCTGCTAGTATAGACGTAAGGCACACATACCCCTCTCCCCCTCCTAGTACACAGACATAAGGCACACATACCCCTCTCCCCCTCCTAGTACACAGACATAAGGCACACATACCCCTCTCCCCCTCCTAGTACAGAGACGTAAGGCACACATACCCCTCTCTCCCTCCTAGTACAGAGACGTAAGGGACACATACTTCTCTCCACCTCCTAGTATAAAGACGTACGGCACACATACCCCTATCCTAGTATACAGACGTAAGGCACACATACCCCTCTCCCCCTCCTAGTACACAGATGTAAAGCACACATACCTCTCTCCTCCTCCTAGTACACAGACATAAGGCACACATACACCTCTCCCCCTCCTAGTACACAGACGTAATGCACACCTACCCCTCTCCCCCTCCTAGTATACAGACGTAAGGCACACATACCCCTCTCCCCCTCCTAGTACACAGATGTTAGGCACACATATCCCTCTCCGCCTCCTAGTACAGAGACGTAAGGGACACATACCCCTCTCCCCCTCCTAGTATAAAGATGTAAGGCACACATACCCCTCTCTCCTAGTATACAGGCGTAAGGCACACATGCCACTCTCCCCATCCTAGTACACAGACGTAAGGCACACATGCCACTCTCCCCATCCTAGTACACAGACGTAAAGCACACATATCCCTCTCCGCCTCCTAGTACAGAGACGTAAGGGACACATACCCCTCTCCCCCTCCTAGTATAAAGATGTAAGGCACACATACCCCTCTCTCCCTCCTAGTACAGAGATTTAAGGGACGCATATCCCTCAACCCCTCCTAGTACACAGACGTAATGCACACCTACCCCTTTCCCCCTCCTAGTACACAGACGTAAGGCACACATACCACTCTCCCCCTCCTAGTACACAGACGTAAGGCACACATACCCCTCTCCCCTCCTAGTATACAGACATAAGGCACACATACACCTATCCCCCTCCTAGTACACAGACGTAAGGCACACATACCCCTCTCCCCCTCCTAGTACAGAGATGTAAGGCACACATACCCCTCTCCCCCTCCTAGTACAGAGACGTAAGGCACACATACCCCTCTCCCTCTCCTAGTACACAGACGTAATGCACACCTACCCCTCTCCCCCTCCTAGTACACAGACGTAAGGCACACCTACCCCTCTCCCCCTCCTAGTACACAGACGTAAGGCACACATACCCCTCTCCGCCTCCTAGTACACAGATGTAAGGCACACATACCGCTCTCCCCATCTTAGAATACAGATGTAAGGTACACATACCCCTCTTCCCCTCCTCGTACACAGATGTAAGGCACACATACCCCTCTCCCCTGTTAGTATAGACATAAGGCACACATACCCCTCTCCCCCTCCTAGTATACAGACGTAAGGCACACATACCTCTCTCCCCCTCCTAGTACAGAGACGTAAAGGACACATACTCCTCTCCCCTCCTAGTATACAGACATAAGGCACACATACCCCTCTCACCCTCCTAGTACACAGACGTAAAGCACACATACCCCTCTCCCCCTCCTAGTACACAGACATAATACACACCTACCCCTTTCCCCCTCCTAGTACACAGACGTAAGGCACACATACCCCTCTCCCCATCCTAGTACAGAGACGTAAGGGACACATACCCCTCTCCCCCTCCTAGTATAAAGATGTAAGGCACACATACCCCTCTCTCTCTCCTATTATACAGGCGTAAGGCACACATGCCACTCTCCCCATCCTAGTACACAGACGTAAAGCACACATACCTTTCTCCCCCTCATAGTACAGAGACGTATGGGACACATACTCCTCTCCCCCTCCTAGTACGGAGACGTAAGGCACACATACCCCTCTCTCCTTCCTAGTACAGAGATGTAAGGGTCGCATATCCCTCAACCCCTCCTAGTACACAGACGTAATGGACACCTACCCCTCTCCCCCTCCTAGTACAGACATAAGGCACACATACCCCTTACCCCCTCCTAGTACACAGATGTAAGGCACACGTACCCCTCTCCCCCTCCTAGTACACAGACGTAATGCACACCTACCCCTCTCCCCCTCCTAGTACACAGACGTAAGGCACACCTACCCCTCTCCCCCTCCTAGTACACAGACGTAAGGCACACATACCCCTCTCCGCCTCCTAGTACACAGACGTAAGGAACACATACCCCTCTCCCCCTCATAGTACACAGACGTAAGGCACACATACCCCTCTCCCCCTCATAGTACACAGACGTAATACACACCTACCCCTTTCCCCCTACTAGTACACAGACGTAAGGCACACATACCAATGTCCCCCTTCTAGTACACAGACGTAAGGCACACCTACCCCTCTCCCCCTCCTAGTACACAGACGTAATGCACACCTACCCCTCTCCCCCTCCTCGTACACAGATGTAAGGCACACATACCCTTCTCCCCTGCTAGTATAGACATAAGGCACACATACCCTTCTCCCCCTCCTAGTATACAGACGTAAGGCACACATACCTCTCTCCCCCTGCTAGTACAGAGACGTAAGGGACACATTCTCCTCTCCCCCTCCTAGTATACAGACATAAGGCACACATACCCCTCTCCCCCTCCTAGTACACAGACGTAAGGCAAACATACCACTCTCACCCTCCTAGTACACAGACGTAAAGCACACATACCCCTCTCCTCCTCCTAGTACACAGACGTAATACACACCTATCCCTTTCCCCCTCCTAGTACACAGACGTAAGGCACACATACCACTCTCCCCCTTCTAGTACACAGACGTAAGGCACACATACCCCTCTCCCCTCCTAGTATACAGACATAAGGCACACATACACCTATCCCCCTCCTAGTACACAGACGTAAGGCACACATACCCCTCTCCCCCTCCTAGTACAGAGACGTAAGGCACACATACCCCTCTCCCCCTCCTAGTACAGAGACGTAAGGCACACATACCCCTCTCCCCCTCCTAGTACACACACGTAATGCACACCTACCCCTCTCCCCCTACTAGTACACAGATGTAAGGCACACCTACCCCTCTCCTAGTACACAGATGTAAGGCACACATACCTCTCTCCGCCTCCTAGTACACAGACGTAAGGCACACATACCGCTCTCCCCCTCTAAGTATACAGATGTAAGGCACACATACCCCTCTTCCCCTCTTAGTTCACAGATGTAAGGCATGCATACCCCTCTCCCCTGCTAGTATAGACATAAGGCACACATACCCCTCTCCCCCTCCTAGTATACAGATGTAAGGCACACATACCCCTCTCCCCCTCCTAGTACACAGATGTAAGGCACACATACCTCTCCCCCCTCCTAGTACAAAGACGTAAGGTACACATACTCCTCTCCCCCTCCTAGTATACAGACATAAGGCACACATACCCCTCTCCCCCTCCAAGTACACAGACGTAAGGCAAACATACCCCTCTCACCCTCCTAGTACACAGACGTAAAGCACACATACCCCTCTCCCCCTCCTAGTACACAGACGTAATACACACCTATCCCTTTCCCCCTCCTAGTACACAGACGTAAGGCACACATACCACTCTCCCCCTTCTAGTACACAGACGTAAGGAACACATACCCCTCTCCCCTCCTAGTATACAGACATATGGCACACATACACCTATCCCCCTCCTAGTACACAGACGTAAGGCACACATACCCCTCTCCCCCTCCTAGTACAGAGACGTAAGGCACACATACCCCTCTCCCCCTCCTAGTACAGAGACGTAAGGCACACATACCCCTCTCCCCCTCCTAGTACACAGACGTAATGCACACCTACCCCTCTCCCCCTACTAGTACACAGATGTAAGGCACACCTACCCCTCTCCTAGTACACAGATGTAAGGCACACATACCTCTCTCCGCCTCCTAGTACACAGACGTAAGGCACACATACCGCTCTCCCCCTCTTAGTATACAGATGTAAGGCACACATACACCTCTTCCCCTCTTATTTCACAGATGTAAGGCATGCATACCCCTCTCCCCTGCTAGTATAGACATAAGGCACACATACCCCTCTCCCCCTCCTAGTATACAGATGTAAGGCACACATACCCCTCTCCCCCTCCTAGTACACAGATGTAAGGCACACATACCTCTCCCCCCTCCTAGTACAAAGACGTAAGGTACACATACTCCTCTCCCCCTCCTAGTATACAGACATAAGGCACACATACCCCTCTCCCCCTCCAAGTACACAGACGTAAGGCAAACATACTGTACCCCTCTCACCCTCCTAGTACACAGACGTAAAGCACACATACCCCTTTCCCCTTCCTAGTACACAGACGTAATACACACCTACCCCTTTCCCCCTCCTAGTACACAGACGTAAGGCACACATACCCCTCTCACCCTCCTAGTACACAGACGTAAAGCTCACATACCCCTCTCCCCCTCCTAGTACACAGACGTAATACACACCTATCCCTTTCCCTCTCCTAGTACACAGACGTAAGGCACACATACCCCTATCCCCCTTCTAGTACACAGACGTAAGGCACACATACCCCTCTCCCCTCCTAGTATACAGACATAAGGCACACATACACCTATCCCCCTCCTAGTACAGACGTAAGCACACATACCCCTTTCCCCCTCCTAGTACAGAGACGTAAGGCACACATACCCCTCTCCCCCTCCTAGTACAGAGACGTAAGGCACACATACCCCTCTCCCCCTCCTAGTACACAGACGTAATGCACACCTACCCCTCTCCCCTCCTAGTACACAGACGTAAGGCACACCTACCCCTCTCCCCCTCCTAGTACACAGACGTAAGGCACACATACCTCTCTCCGCCTCCTAGTACACAGACGTAAGGCACACATACCGCTCTCCCCCTCTTAGTATACAGATGTAAGGCACACATACCCCTCTTCCCCTCTTAGTTCACAGATGTAAGGCATACATACCCCTCTCCCCTGCTAGTATAGACATAAGGCACACATACCCCTCTCCCCCTCCTAGTATACAGATGTAAGGCACACATACCTCTCTCCCCCTCCTAGTAGAGAGACGTAAGGGACACATACTCCTCTCCCCCTCCTAGTATAGAGACATAAGGCACACATACCCCTCTCCCCCTCCTAGTACACAGACGTAAGGCAAACATACCCCTCTCACCCTCCTAGTACACAGACGTAAACCACACATACCCCTTTCCCCTTCCTAGTACACAGACGTAATACACACCTATCCCTTTCCCCCTCCTAGTACACAGACGTAAGGCACACATACCACTCTCCCCCTTCTAGTACACAGACGTAAGGCACACATACCCCTCTCCCCTCCTAGTATACAGGCATAAGGCACACATACACCTATCCCCCTCCTAGTACACAGACGTAAGCACACATACCCCTTTCCCCCTCCTAGTACAGAGACGTAAGGCACACATACCCCTCTCCCCCTCCTAGTACAGAGACGTAAGGCACACATACCCCTCTCCCCCTCCTAGTACACAGACGTAATGCACACCTACCCCTCTCCCCCTCCTAGTACACAGACGTAAGGCACACCTACCCCTCTCCCCCTCCTAGTACACAGACGTAAGGCACACATACCTCTCTCCGCCTCCTAGTACACAGACGTAAGGCACACATACCGCTCTCCCCCTCTTAGTATACAGATGTAAGGCACACATACCCCTCTTCCCCTCTTAGTTCACAGATGTAAGGCATACATACCCCTCTCCCCTGCTAGTATAGACATAAGGCACACATACCCCTCTCCCCCTCCTAGTATACAGATGTAAGGCACACATACCTCTCTCCCCCTCCTAGTAGAGAGACGTAAGGGACACATACTCCTCTCCCCCTCCTAGTATAGAGACATAAGGCACACATACCCCTCTCCCCCTCCTAGTACACAGACGTAAGGCAAACATACCCCTCTCACCCTCCTAGTACACAGACGTAAACCACACATACCCCTTTCCCCTTCCTAGTACACAGACGTAATACACACCTACCCCTTTCCCCCTCCTAGTACACAGACGTAAGGCACACATACCACACTCCCCCACCTAGTATACAGACGTAAGGCACACATACACCTATCCACCTCCTAGTACACAGACGTAAGGCACACATATCCCTCTCCCCCTCCTAGTACAGAGACGTAAGGCACACATACCCCTCTCCCCCTCCTAGTACAGAGACGTAAGGTACACATACCCCTCTCTCCCTCCTACTACAGAGATGTAAGGGACGCATATCCCTCAACCCCTCTTAGTACACAGACGTAATGCACACCTACCCCTCTCCCCCTCCTAGTACAGACATAAGGCACACATACCCCTTACCCCCTCCTAGTACACAGACGTAAGGCACACGTACCCCTCTCCTTCTCCTAGAACACAGACGTAATGCACACCTACCCCTCTCCCCCTCCTAGTACACAGACGTAAGGCACACATACCCCTCTCCGCCTCCTAGTACACAGACGTAAGGCAAACATACCCCTCTCACCCTCCTAGTACACAGACATAAAGCACCCATACCCCTTTCCCCCTCCTAGTACACAGACGTAATACACACCTACCCCTTTCCCCCTCCTAGTACACAAACGTAAGGCACACATACCACTCTCCCCCTTCTAGTACACAAACGTAAGGCACACATACCGCTCTCCCCCTCCTAGTACAGAGATGTAAGGGACGCATATCCCTCAACCCCTCCTAGTACACAGACGTAATTCACACCTACCCCTCTCCCCTGCTAGTATAGACATAAGGCACACATACCCCTCTCCCCCTCCTAGTACACAGACGTAATGCACACCTACTCCTCTCCCCCTCCTAGAACACAGACGTAAGGCACACATACCCCTCTCCGCCTCCTAGTACACAGACGTAAGGCACACATACCCCTCTCCCCCTCATATTACACAGATAAGGCACACTTACCCCTCTCCCCTGCTAGTATAGACATAAGGCACACATATCCCTCTCCCCCTCCTAGTATACAGACGTAAAGCACACATACCTCTCTCCCCCTCCTAGTACAGAGACGTAAGAGACACATTCTCCTCTCCCCCTCCTAGTATACAGACATAAGGCACACATACCGCTCTCCCCCTCCTAGTACAGAGATGTAAGGGACGCATATCCCTCAACCCCTCCTAGTACACAGACGTAATGCACACCTACCCCTCTCCCCTGCTAGTATAGACATAAGGCACACATACCCCTCTCCCCCTCCTAGTACACAGACGTAATGCACACCTACTCCTCTCCCCCTCCTAGAACACAGACGTAAGGCACACATACCCCTCTCCGCCTCCTAGTACACAGACGTAAGGCACACATACCCCTCTCCCCCTCATATTACACAGATAAGGCACACTTACCCCTCTCCCCTGCTAGTATAGACATAAGGCACACATATCCCTCTCCCCCTCCTAGTATACAGACGTAAAGCACACATACCTCTCTCCCCCTCCTAGTACAGAGACGTAAGAGACACATTCTCCTCTCCCCCTCCTAGTATACAGACATAAGGCACATATACCCCTCTCCCCCTCCTAGTAAACAGACGTAAGGCAAACATACCCCTCTCACCCTCCTAGTACACAGACGTAAAGCACACATACCCCTCTCCCCCTCCTAGTACACAGACGTAATACACTACACACCTACCCCTTTCCCCCTCCTAGTACACAGACGTAATACACTACACACCTACCCCTTTCCCCCTCCTAGTACACAGACGTAAGGCACACATACCACTCTCCCCCTTCTAGTACACAGTCGTAAGGCACACATACCCCTCTCCCCTCCTATTATACAGACATAAGGCACACATACACCTATCCCCCTCCTAGTACACAGACGTAAGGCACACATACCCCTCTCCCCATCCTAGTACAGAGACGTAAGGCACACATACCCCTCTCCCCCTCCTAGTACAGAGACGTAAGTCACACATACCCCTCTCCCCCTCCTAGTACAGAGACGTAAGGCACACATACCCCTCTCCCCCTCCTAGTACACAGACGTAATGCACACCTACCCCTCTCCCCCTCCTAGTACACAGACGTAAGGCACACCTACCCCTCTCCCCCTCCTAGTACACAGACGTAAGGCACACATACCCCTCTCCGCCTCCTAGTATACAGATGTAAAGCACACATACCCCTCTTCCCCTCCTAGTACACAGATGTAAGGCACACATACCCCTCTCCCCTGCTAGTATAGACATAAGGCACACATACCCCTCTCCCCCTCCTAGTACAGAGACGTAAGGCACACATACCCCTCTCTCCCTCCTAATACAGAGATGTAAGGGACGCATATCCCTCAACCCCTCTTAGTATACAGACATAAGGCACACATACCCCTCTCCCCCTCCTAGTACACAGACGTAAGGCAAACATACCCCTCTCCCCTCCTAGTATACAGACGTAAGGCACACATACACCTATCCACCTCCTAGTACACAGACGTAAGGCACACATACCCCTCTCCCCCTCCTAGTACAGAGACATAAGGCACACATACCCCTCTCCGCCTCCTAGTACACAGACATAAGGCACACATACCCCTCTCCCCCTCATAGTACACAGACGTAAGGCACACATACCGCTCTCCCCCTCTTAGTATACAGATATAAGGCACACATACCCCTTTTCCCCTCCTAGTACACAGATGTAAGGCACACATACCCCTCTCCCCTGCTAGTATAGACATAAGGCACACATACCCCTCTCCCCCTCCTAGTATACAGACGTAAGGCACACATACCTCTCTCCCCCTCCTAGTACAGAGACGTAAGGGACACATTCTCCTCTCCCCCTCCTAGTATACAGACATAAGGCACACATACCCCTCTTCCCCTCCTAGTACACAGACATAAGGCAAACATACCCCTCTCCCCCTCCTAGTACACAGACGTAATGCACACCTACCCCTCTCCCCCTCCTAGTACACAGACGTAAGGCACACCTACCCCTCTCCCCCTCCTAGTACACAGACGTAAGGCACACATACCTCTCTCCGCCTCCTAGTACACAGACGTAAGGCACACATACCGCTCTCCCCCTCTTAGTATACAGATGTAAGGCACACATACCCCTCTTCCCCTCTTAGTTCACAGATGTAAGGCATACATACCCCTCTCCCCTGCTAGTATAGACATAAGGCACACATACCCCTCTCCCCCTCCTAGTATACAGATGTAAGGCACACATACCTCTCTCCCCCTCCTAGTAGAGAGACGTAAGGGACACATACTCCTCTCCCCCTCCTAGTATAGAGACATAAGGCACACATACCCCTCTCCCCCTCCTAGTACACAGACGTAAGGCAAACATACCCCTCTCACCCTCCTAGTACACAGACGTAAACCACACATACCCCTTTCCCCTTCCTAGTACACAGACGTAATACACACCTACCCCTTTCCCCCTCCTAGTACACAGACGTAAGGCACACATACCACACTCCCCCACCTAGTATACAGACGTAAGGCACACATACACCTATCCACCTCCTAGTACACAGACGTAAGGCACACATATCCCTCTCCCCCTCCTAGTACAGAGACGTAAGGCACACATACCCCTCTCCCCCTCCTAGTACAGAGACGTAAGGTACACATACCCCTCTCTCCCTCCTACTACAGAGATGTAAGGGACGCATATCCCTCAACCCCTCTTAGTACACAGACGTAATGCACACCTACCCCTCTCCCCCTCCTAGTACAGACATAAGGCACACATACCCCTTACCCCCTCCTAGTACACAGACGTAAGGCACACGTACCCCTCTCCTTCTCCTAGAACACAGATGTAATGCACACCTACCCCTCTCCCCCTCCTAGTACACAGACGTAAGGCACACATACCCCTCTCCGCCTCCTAGTACACAGACGTAAGGCAAACATACCCCTCTCACCCTCCTAGTACACAGACATAAAGCACCCATACCCCTTTCCCCCTCCTAGTACACAGACGTAATACACACCTACCCCTTTCCCCCTCCTAGTACACAAACGTAAGGCACACATACCACTCTCCCCCTTCTAGTACACAAACGTAAGGCACACATACCGCTCTCCCCCTCCTAGTACAGAGATGTAAGGGACGCATATCCCTCAACCCCTCCTAGTACACAGACGTAATGCACACCTACCCCTCTCCCCTGCTAGTATAGACATAAGGCACACATACCCCTCTCCCCCTCCTAGTACACAGACGTAATGCACACCTACTCCTCTCCCCCTCCTAGAACACAGACGTAAGGCACACATACCCCTCTCCGCCTCCTAGTACACAGACGTAAGGCACACATACCCCTCTCCCCCTCATATTACACAGATAAGGCACACTTACCCCTCTCCCCTGCTAGTATAGACATAAGGCACACATATCCCTCTCCCCCTCCTAGTATACAGACGTAAAGCACACATACCTCTCTCCCCCTCCTAGTACAGAGACGTAAGAGACACATTCTCCTCTCCCCCTCCTAGTATACAGACATAAGGCACACATACCGCTCTCCCCCTCCTAGTACAGAGATGTAAGGGACGCATATCCCTCAACCCCTCCTAGTACACAGACGTAATGCACACCTACCCCTCTCCCCTGCTAGTATAGACATAAGGCACACATACCCCTCTCCCCCTCCTAGTACACAGACGTAATGCACACCTACTCCTCTCCCCCTCCTAGAACACAGACGTAAGGCACACATACCCCTCTCCGCCTCCTAGTACACAGACGTAAGGCACACATACCCCTCTCCCCCTCATATTACACAGATAAGGCACACTTACCCCTCTCCCCTGCTAGTATAGACATAAGGCACACATATCCCTCTCCCCCTCCTAGTATACAGACGTAAAGCACACATACCTCTCTCCCCCTCCTAGTACAGAGACGTAAGAGACACATTCTCCTCTCCCCCTCCTAGTATACAGACATAAGGCACATATACCCCTCTCCCCCTCCTAGTAAACAGACGTAAGGCAAACATACCCCTCTCACCCTCCTAGTACACAGACGTAAAGCACACATACCCCTCTCCCCCTCCTAGTACACAGACGTAATACACTACACACCTACCCCTTTCCCCCTCCTAGTACACAGACGTAATACACTACACACCTACCCCTTTCCCCCTCCTAGTACACAGACGTAAGGCACACATACCACTCTCCCCCTTCTAGTACACAGTCGTAAGGCACACATACCCCTCTCCCCTCCTATTATACAGACATAAGGCACACATACACCTATCCCCCTCCTAGTACACAGACGTAAGGCACACATACCCCTCTCCCCATCCTAGTACAGAGACGTAAGGCACACATACCCCTCTCCCCCTCCTAGTACAGAGACGTAAGTCACACATACCCCTCTCCCCCTCCTAGTACAGAGACGTAAGGCACACATACCCCTCTCCCCCTCCTAGTACACAGACGTAATGCACACCTACCCCTCTCCCCCTCCTAGTACACAGACGTAAGGCACACCTACCCCTCTCCCCCTCCTAGTACACAGACGTAAGGCACACATACCCCTCTCCGCCTCCTAGTATACAGATGTAAAGCACACATACCCCTCTTCCCCTCCTAGTACACAGATGTAAGGCACACATACCCCTCTCCCCTGCTAGTATAGACATAAGGCACACATACCCCTCTCCCCCTCCTAGTACAGAGACGTAAGGCACACATACCCCTCTCTCCCTCCTAATACAGAGATGTAAGGGACGCATATCCCTCAACCCCTCTTAGTATACAGACATAAGGCACACATACCCCTCTCCCCCTCCTAGTACACAGACGTAAGGCAAACATACCCCTCTCCCCTCCTAGTATACAGACGTAAGGCACACATACACCTATCCACCTCCTAGTACACAGACGTAAGGCACACATACCCCTCTCCCCCTCCTAGTACAGAGACATAAGGCACACATACCCCTCTCCGCCTCCTAGTACACAGACATAAGGCACACATACCCCTCTCCCCCTCATAGTACACAGACGTAAGGCACACATACCGCTCTCCCCCTCTTAGTATACAGATATAAGGCACACATACCCCTTTTCCCCTCCTAGTACACAGATGTAAGGCACACATACCCCTCTCCCCTGCTAGTATAGACATAAGGCACACATACCCCTCTCCCCCTCCTAGTATACAGACGTAAGGCACACATACCTCTCTCCCCCTCCTAGTACAGAGACGTAAGGGACACATTCTCCTCTCCCCCTCCTAGTATACAGACATAAGGCACACATACCCCTCTTCCCCTCCTAGTACACAGACATAAGGCAAACATACCCCTCTCACCCTCCTAGTACACAGACGTAAAGCACACATACCCCTCTCCCCCTCCTAGTACACAGACGTAATACACACCTACCCCTTTCCCCCTCCTAGTACACAGACGTAAGGCACACATACCACTCTCCCCCTTCTAGTACACAGACGTAAGGCACACATACCCCTCTCCCCTCCTAGTATACAGACATAAGGCACACATACACCTATCCCCCTCCTAGTACACAGACGTAAGGCACACATACCCCTCTCCCCATCCTAGTACAGAGACGTAAGGCACACATACCCCTCTCTCCCTCCTAGTACAGAGATGTAAGGGACGCATATCCCTCAACCCCTCCTAGTACACAGACGTAATGCACACCTACCCATCTCCCCCTCCTAGTACAGACATAAGGCACCCATACCCCTTACCCCCTCCTAGTACAGAGACGTAAGGGACACATACCCCTCATCCCCTCCTAGTGCACAGACGTAAGGCATACGTACCCCTCTCCTCCTCCTAGTACACAGACGTAATGCACACCTACCCCTCTCCCCCTCCTAGTACACAGACGTAAGGCACACATACCCCTCTCAGCCTCCTAGTACACAGACGTAAGGCACACATACCCCTCTCCCCCTATTAGTACACAGATGTAAGGCACACATACCCCTATCCCCCTCCTAGTATACAGACGTAAGGCACACATACCCCTCACCCCCTCCTAGTACACAGACGTAAGGCACACATACCCCTCACCCCCTCCTAGTACACAGACGTAAGGCACACATACCCCTCACCCCCTCCTAGTGCACAGACATAAGGCACACATACCCCTCACCCCCTCCTAGTACAGAGACGTAAGGGACACATACCCCTCATCCCCTCCTAGTGCACAGACGTAAGGCATACATACCACTTTCCCCCTCCTAGTACAGAGACGTAAGGCACACATAACCCTCTCCTAGTATACAGATGTAAGGCATACATACCCCTCTCCACCTCCTAGTACAGAGACATAAGGGACACATACCCCTCTCCCCCTCCTAGTATACTGACATAAGGCACACATAACCCTCTCCCCCTCCTAATACACAGACGTAAGGCACACATACCTCCCTCCCCCTCCTAGTACACAGACGTAAGGCACACATACCCCTCTCCCCCTCCTAGTACACAGACGTAAGGCACACATACCCCTACCCCCCTCCTAGTATACAGACATAAGGCACACATACCCCTCTCCCCCTCCTAGTACAGAGATGTAAGGGACGCATACCCCTCAACCCCTCCTAGTACACAGACGTAAGGCACACATACCTCTTACCCCCTGTTAGTACACAGACGTGAGGCACACATACCCCTCTCCCCCTCCTAGTACACAGATGTAAGGAACACATACCCCTGTCCCCCTCCTTGTACACAGACATAATGCACACCTACCCCTCTCCCCCTCCTAGTACACAGACTTATGGCACACCTACCCCTCTCCCCCTCCTAGTACACAGACGTAAGGCACACATACCCCTCTCCCCCTCCTAGTACACAGATGTAAGGCACACATACCCCTCTCCCCCTCATAGTATACAGACGTAAGGCACACATACACCTATCCCCCTCCTAGTATACAGACGTAAGGCACACATACCCCTTTCCCCCTCCTAGTACAGAGACGTAAGGCACACATACCCCTCTCCCCCTCCTAGTACACAGATGTAAGGCACACATGCATCTCCCCCTCCTAGTATACAGATGTAAGGCACACATACCCCTCTCCCCCTGCTAGTATTAACATAAGGCACACATACCAATCTCCCCCTCCTAGTATACAGATGGAAGGCACACATACCTCTCTCCCCCTCCTAGTACAGAGACGTAAGGGACACATACTCCTCTACCCCTCCTAGTATACAGACGTAAGGCACACATACCCTTCTCCCCCTCCTAGTACACAGACCCCTCTCCCCCTCCTTGTACACAGACGTAAGGCACACATACCCCTCTCCCCCTCCTAGTACAGAGACGTAAGGGAAACATACTCCTCTCCCCCTCCTAGTATACAGACGTAAGGCAAACATACCCCTCCTTCCCTCCTAATTCACAGACGTAAAGCACACATACCTCTCTCCCCCTCCTAGTACACAGGTGTAAGGCACACATACCCCTCTCCGCCTCCTAGTACACAGACTTAAAGCACACATACCTCTCTCCCCCTCCTAGTACACAGACGTAAGGCACACATACCCCTCTCCCCCTCCTAGTACACAGATGTAAGGCAAACATACCCCTCCTTCCCTCCTAGTACACAGACGTAAAGCACACATACCTCTCCCCCTCCTAGTATACAGACGTAAGGCACATATCAGGGGACAGGGAACTACATTCTCTAAATAGAGGTTTTATTTTGGATTCGATCCACTTCATTTTGAAACATAATTATTTTATGTTTCTGGACGAATTCTTCCTGCAGGTTTGCGGAACTGCTATGGGCACAAGATTTGCCCCCAGTTTCGCAAACCTGTACATGGAAGAATGGGAATCCAACTTCATTTTCAACAATAACCCTTTTAAAGATCATATTATCGTTTGGCGTCGTTTTATAGACGATATCATCTGTTTATGGGATGGGGACCAATGCTCAGTAAATCATTTCATAACCTACATTAATAATAATGATAGGAACGTGTCATTTATCCACTTGGATGACGAAAGAAATACCAATTTTTTGGATCTGAATTTGACAATATCAGAAGAGGGTAAGCTTATCACAAAAACCTACTTTAAGGACGTCGACTCAAACAATCTGCTGCTAGCCTCAAGCAATCATAAAAAATCATGGATCCAAAACATTCCCGGTGGTCAGTTTTATAGAATGAGGAAAAATTGTAGTTCAGATACTGATTTCGAGACACAGGCTAATGATCTAACCCCGAGGTTTTTGGAGAGAGGTTATTCACTAAAGAGATTACAAAATGATTTGGATAGGGTAAAAAAACTGGATAGAAATTTAATGTTGATTCCTAAAACAAAAAAAAACAAAGAATCAGGAGACCAATGAGGATAAATGTAATGTCGCCTTTATTACAAATTTTAACTCTATGACCATGCAAATTGAAAAAATTATTAAAAATCAGTGGGCAATTTTAGCAAATGACCCAATTTTGGGATCCCACATTTCGAAGTTTCCAAAATTCATTTATAGAAAAGCCAAAAACTTAAAAAATACACTGTCCCCTAGTGACATTAATGTTAAGGTTGCTACGGTTGGAGAGAGAATGTGGTTTAGCAGTAAACCCATTGGTAACTTCAAGTGTGGGAAGTGCTCAGTTTGCAAACATCTGCATGTTGATAATAAAACTTTTACTTGTAAGAAAACTGGAGAAGTCTTTGAGGTTTCAGATTTTATCTATTGCAATTCTGACCACATAGTTTATTTAATTGAATGCCCCTGTGGCCTGCAATATGTGGGGCGCACTAAACGTCCACTTAAGGTGCGCATTCAAGAACACTTAAGGAATATACGAAATGGTCTCACAAATCATAGTCTTTCTAAACACTACACTTTACATCATAATAGAGATCCATCCTCTCTGCTCTTTAAGGGCATCCAACATGTCCCTAGAAATAGAAGGGCTGGAGATAGGGTGAAGGGCCTGTCGGTCAGGAGACCTTCTGGATACACAAATTGAGTACCTTACATCCAGAAGGTCTAAATGAGGATATCGATATCTGGTCCCTCTATTAACCCCCTATATTTTACAGGGGGTGGGAAAGGGGGTGGGTTTTTTTTTTAACCCTATCCTCCCTGATGGCTTTTAGTCTTTTTATACATATATATTTTTTAATAAACTAGGTGACCTATTGCATTTGCACTTTTATGCTACGTGCTTCTCTTTCAATGATTTTATTAGCTTTTTACATTTTATAATTCAGGTGCATTTTTAGTTGTTTTAATTACTGTTTTTAACACATTTTTTCTCTATTTTAGAGCCACCGTCCAATGATTGTTCATTTGTTTATTTCTTGTTGGTTAATAAAGTTGTTTGTGTTGTTAAAGGTTGCCTATAGCAACGTGTATGGGGTTACGACTCATGGAGCCATTTGACTCCTCCCCGCTTCTGCTGTATTGTCCATAATCTCTAATTGATGGGCCTATCAGTTGGGGGCGTGGGGTATTTAAATGATATACCAAGTACAGATTTAATATTCCCTGATGAAGAGACCTTGACGGTTTCGAAACGCGTTGGAAAGAACGCTTTGATAGCTTGTTGAACGCTGGACTCTGTATCACCCCTGTGCGGGCGCCCTCAGTGCCTGAAAGACTACGACGCGCTGTCGCCTCCGAGTGACGTCACGAACCCGGAAGCGCCGGACCGGTGAGCTGAACAGCGTGCGCTGTGCTGCGGGGGAGTTTGCCTGACTGGAGGACACTTTCTGCACTGCGAACCTTGCTGTCCTGCACGCGATCGTGCCTGTGAATATCCAGGACACAGTCTACAATCCAGTGACCGTGATGGGAGGAGCTGTGTGTACTTACACCGAAGAAATCCTCACCGCTATCCTGATTGGTGCAGGGGTAACACTAACCCTTGACGTGCTTGTTTTTATCTGTTACAATGTACGCTTAATACTCACCTTATTATTGGGTTTATAATATAATTTTTAATGCACTATGAGCATTGTGCGCTGTGTTTTTTGTCTATTCTGTTCTACTTAGGGGGTACCTGAGCCATCCCTGGTGCCATAGCTGCAGACGCTTCATATTGATTGTACAAGGTCACGCTATATATATATATATATATTTATCACCAATCACTTTACCACGTCTATATTGTTTGTAGTTGCGCACCTATTTCTCATTTCTTTAAGGCACACATACCCCTATCCCCTCCTAGTATACAGACGTAAGGCACACATACCCCTCTCCCCCTCCTAGTACACAGATGTAAGGCACACATACCTCTCTCCCCCTTCTAGTAAACAGATGTAAGGCACACATACCCCTCTCCCCTCCTAGTATACAGACGTAAAGCACACATATCCCTATCCCCCTCCTAGTATACAGACGTAAGGTACACATACCCCTCTCCCCCTCCTACTACAGAGACGTAAGGGACACAATCCTCTCTCCCTCCTTGTATACAGATGTAAGGCACACATACCCCTCTCCCCCTCCTAGTATACAGACGTAAGGCACACATACCCCTCTTCCCCTCCTAGTACACAGATGTAAGGCACACATACCCATCTCCCCCTGCTAGTATAGACGTAAGGCACACATACCCCTCTCCCCCTCCTAGTACAGAGACGTAAGGCACACCTACCCCTCTCCCCCTCCTAGTACACAGACGTAAGGCACACCTACCCCTCTCCCCCTCCTGGTAGACAGACGTAAGGCACACATACCCCTCTCCCCCTCCTAGTACACAGACGTAAGGCACACATACCCCTCTCCCCCTCCTAGTATACAGACGTAAGGCACACATACACCTATCCCCCTCCTAGTATACAGACGTAAGGCACACATACCCCTCTCCCCCTCCTAGTACAGAGACATAAGGGACACATACTCCTTTCCCCCTCCTAGTACACAGACGTAAGGCACACATATGTCTCTGTACTAGGAGGGGGAGAGGGTTATGTGTGCCTTACGTCTCTGTACTAGGAGGGGGAGAGGGGTAAGGCACACATACCCCTCTCCCCCTCCTAGTACAGAGACGTAAGGGACACGTACTCCTCTCCCCCTCCTAGTATACAGACATAAGGCACACATACCCATCTCCCCCTGCTAGTATACAGGCGTAAGGCACACATACCGCTCTCCCCCTCCTAGTATAAAGACGTACGGCACACATACCCCTCTCATAGTACACATATTTAAGGCACACATACACCTCTCCCCCTCCTAGTACAGAGACGTAAGGCACACATACCCCTCTCACCCTCCTAGTACACAGCGTAAGGCACACATACCCCTCTCCCCCTCCTAGTACAAACACGTAAGGCCCACATACCCCTCTCCCCCTCCTAGTACACAGACCCCTCTCCCCCTCCTAGTACACAGACGTAAGGCACACATACCCCTCTCCCCCTCCTAGTACAGAGACGTAAGGGAAACATACTCCTCTCCCCCTCCTAGTATACAGACGTAAGGCTCACATACCCCTCCTTCCCTCCTACTTCACAGACGTAATGCACACCTACCCCTCTCCCCCTCCTAGTACACAGACGTAAGGCACACATACCCCTCTCACCCTCCTAGTACACAGACGAAAGGCACACATACCCCTCTCCCCCTGTGAATTTTATATTAAAACTACCTGCAGTAGTATAAGTATCAATTTCTTAGACTTAACCCTGTATGTAGAAAACAATCAGATACAAACAAAAACATACCATAAGGAGGTGGATGCTAATACGTATCTTTTGGCTTCTAGCCACCACCATCCAAAATGGATACAAAATATCCCACAGGGACAAGCCCTAAGAATAAAAAGAAACTGCTCACAGAAAGATGTTTGCACAAACCAATTGAACTCCCTTAGAGAAAAATTTCTTGAGCGAGACTACAGCAGGGAAAGGGTTAATAAAGCTATCTGTGCAGTTAAAGATATAGATAGGTCTAGTCTCATCAACCCTAATAACAGTAAAAAGACGTCCACTGTTCAAGGAGAATTTATCACCAAATTCAATAGTATGGCCCCAGAAATAAAGAAAATTATAAATAAGCATTGGGGGATCCTCCTTAGAGACCCAATATTGAATACATTCCTGCCAGAACACCCACAAATTTTTATAAACGTGCTGACAACTTGAAAAGTAAACTATCACCTAGTTGTCCACTCAGTGGGCCTAAAATAAGTAGCACCATGTGGTTATCTAAACTGAAAGGTTTCTTTACATGCAACAAATGCATAGGTTGTTCTTTCAGTGTTAAAGGCAGTAAATTTCAATCAAATGTAACAGGTAAAAGTTATGATGTAAACACTTTTATAAACTGTAAGAGTATGTACTGCGTATACTTATTAGAGTGCCCTGCGGGTTGCAGTACGTGGGGAGAACAGGGAGGAAACTCCAACGTAGACTGGCAGAGCATGTATACAACATAAAAAGGGGGTTGGAAACTCATAGTGTGTTAAACCACTTTAAAAGCAAACACAACCAAAACCCAGAGGGATTGACATGTAGGGGCATAGAATGCCCAAAGGCCAATTGGAGAGGAGGTGACAGGCTGACCCATTTATCCAGAAGGGAGACCTTCTGGATTTATACCCTCAAAACCTTGTCACCGCATGGTTTAAATATAGACTTCGATCTGGCCTCCTTTTTGATAGATTGAAGTGACCCCCCACTGCTGTATGTAATGATCAATCATATAATAATTGTTTTCATTATTATTATTTTTTATGTGGAATGGTAAGAAATGTTATGTCTATGAGCTTGGTGCATTGCCACTTAATCCCAGGGATGATTCCCTAGTGGCTCTTATCATGTAAGTAGATGTGCGCAATTTTAATCAGTTTATTCGCTTTTAATCAATTAATTTGCAATTAATTTGCAATTAGTATTCATCACCTTCCAGGGTATATATATCAGTAGGTAGCAACTCCCCCCTCATCCACTGATGAAGTGACCACATTGCGTCACGAAACGCGTATGGAGAGGGAGGAGCTAGAACTAACACGGTCTTCAGAAGCAGGAGCATAGAGATCAGGAGAGACGCCAGAGTGTGACATCAGAGTGTGACATCACGAGGCGTAGCGCGGGCTGACGGCAGTTACCCAGAGAGGTGAGCAGAGCACATTCTGCAGTGCTGGCCACCTCAAGCTGAGATAGAGGAAGCTATAGCAAATAGAGGGGGCGAATCTCGCAGAGTAACTACTGAGAGTTAGACGCCACTTCAGGGTTTGCAAACAACAATAGCGCCATCCTCCCAGAAGCCTGCCTACCTGATTGTATCAAGCTGCGGAAGGCACGTTGTCAGCTGTTTTTACACAGCCTGGTTTGTGTGAGTAAGCCCTTGGCTGTTTTTTATTTTTATTGTAATAAATTTTTATCAATCTGCACCATCATGTTTCATGTTATTTCCTTTCTGGGAACTATGACCAAGTGGTAATGCTGTGAACAGACAGAAAACCTGGAGGATAGACATACAACACGTGGGATTCGTGATATCTGGAAGAGAAGAGGTTAAAAGCACAGATTGTCTCAAAGGAACAATAACACAGCAAGTCTGTAAGTTCATTACTTTAATCTGTTGTGGAGTTATTTATGGATTCTTGTGGCTGCGCAATGGTCTTTTCCTTTTTGTCCATTACATACTAGGAGGAGTTCGGAACCAGCAGCCAGCAATTGGATCACCATCGCTCCATCAGCTGGAATATTGAAAAGAACTTTCCATATCTATATCGACTAATCATTGGACTGGGGTATTGTTGTGGCCTGAAGCGCCGGGTCATTGCATTTTTTGTATATTATTACACAGTATACTGTACGGCCGGAAAACATCAGCATACAGTACAATATTATCCATCGAAATCCCCCCATTAGCCGTTTTCTTTTCTGAGGAAAAACAAAAAGAAAAGTTTTAATGTACAGTTATGGTCAGCCCCCTAAAGAAGTACCCAGCCAGTCCCACCAAAACAATACGGCAACTCACCATAGAATTTCCCATTCAGCCGGCGCCGGTCCACTGCCAGTCCAGCTTTCCTGATCATCCACGTCGATAGTTTGCAGCGGGACTAGTCCACCTGTAGTCAGCAGGTGAGGCTGGAAATCGCTTAGGTAGATGCAAGCTTCATCCAAACTGGACGCAAAATCCAGCTCAGACTCAGGGTCAGGGTTGTCACTGACAGTGGGACCGTCATTGGAAGCCGGTGCTGGTGCTGGTGCTGGTGCTGGTGCTGGTGCTGGTGCATTGCTTGGTTCTTAGTTGGTTTTAACACGACCCTTCGCCTTTTGCCGCCTCCATGATCTTAGATACGGGAAAAACCCGGTGATACACACCAATACCCTCCAACAAATTGGGGCTCAATACGGTGAAAACAGGGATCACTGCATAACCTTTTCCTTATTGCACGCTTCCAGGTATGAGGAGGTGGCGAAAATTTGTAATAGTAATAGTTTTCAATAAAATACTGATAAATTTGAGCAACTGTTGCCATCTTATCATCTGTTGCATTAATCGCGGCCCATATCAAATACGCGTAACTTCTGTCGGGTTTTTGGAAAGCGGGCTCCACTTGAACACTCATGGCGGGCGGCGGGTCTCTGGAGAATAGTGTAAGCGAAACTGGTCTTTGTCTTTCTTTAATATGAAAAGCCTAAATTGATACATTTTTGAAACCTCTTCCTTCAGTCTCAAGGCCAAGTTACAATAGCACACTGTGGTACAGTATCTTTTTTAAACTAAACACCTGCAAGCCGACACATTACTGATTCGGCGCATTACAATTCATGAATATCTGCCATCTGGCGGACACGCGAAGCATTGCAGCCTATTAAAATCTGAACCATTATCAATAAACGCATCAGCCGGGCGTCAGCTGGGTATGACCCCTGGCTGGGAAGGCAAAAGGAGCGCGGCATGCTCCAGGTGAACAGCGTGGCATTACAGGAACAAGCCAGGTAAAAGCCGGTGATTTGTTAGAATAAAAGCTGCCGCAGCAGTAACTCTGTGCCCAGGACATGCGTGAGAACGAGAGGTAACTCTCACTGTATTACTGCCTGTAACACGTTATAACTCTGTGCCCAGGACATGTGTGAGAACGAGAGGTAACTCCCACTGTATTTCTACCTGTAACACGTTATAACTCTGTGCCCAGGACATGCGTGAGAACAAGAGGTAACTCTCACTGTATTACTGCCTGTAACACGTTATAACTCTGTGCCCAGGACATGCGTGAGAACGAGAGGTAACTCTCACTGTATTACTGCCTGTAACACGTTATAACTCTGTGCCCAGGACATGCGTGAGAACGAGAGGTAACTCTCACAGTATAACTGCCTGTAACACATGTTATAACTCTGTGCCCAGGACATGCGTGAGAACGAGAGGTAACTCTCACTGTATTACTGCCTGTAACACATGTTATAACTCTGTGCCCAGGACATGCGTGAGAACGAGAGGTAACTCTCACTGTATTACTGCCTGTAACACATGTTATAACTCTGTGCCCAGGACATGCGTGAGAGCGAGAGGTAACTCTCACTGTGTTACTGCCTGTAACACGTTATAACTCTGTGCCCAGGACATGCGTGAGAACGAGAGGTAACTCTCACTGTATTACTGCCTGTAACACGTTATAACTCTGTGCCCAGGACATGCGTGAGAACGAGAGGTAACTCTCACTGTATTACTGCCTGTAACACGTTATAACTCTGTGCCCAGGACATGCGTGAGAACGAGAGGTAACTCTCACTGTATTACTGCCTGTAACACGTTATAACTCTGTGCCCAGGACATGCGTGAGAACGAGAGGTAACTCTCACTGTATTACTGCCTGTAACACATGTTATAACTCTGTGCCCAGGACATGCGTGAGAACGAGCGGTAACTCTCACTGTATTACTGCCTGTAACACATGTTATAACTCTGTGCCCAGGACATGCGTGAGAACGAGAGGTAACTCTCACTGTATTACTGCCTGTAACACATGTTATAACTCTGTGCCCAGGACATGCGTGAGAACGAGAGGTAACTCTCACTGTATTACTGCCTGTAACACGTTATAACTCTGTGCCCAGGACATGTGTGAGAACGAGAGGTAACTCCCACTGTATTTCTACCTGTAACACGTTATAACTCTGTGCCCAGGACATGCGTGAGAACAAGAGGTAACTCTCACTGTATTACTGCCTGTAACACGTTATAACTCTGTGCCCAGGACATGCGTGAGAACGAGAGGTAACTCTCACTGTATTACTGCCTGTAACACGTTATAACTCTGTGCCCAGGACATGCGTGAGAACGAGAGGTAACTCTCACTGTATTACTGCCTGTAACACATGTTATAACTCTGTGCCCAGGACATGCGTGAGAGCGAGAGGTAACTCTCACTGTGTTACTGCCTGTAACACGTTATAACTCTGTGCCCAGGACATGCGTGAGAACGAGAGGTAACTCTCACAGTATAACTGCCTGTAACACATGTTATAACTCTGTGCCCAGGACATGCGTGAGAACGAGAGGTAACTCTCACTGTATTACTGCCTGTAACACATGTTATAACTCTGTGCCCAGGACATGCGTGAGAGCGAGAGGTAACTCTCACTGTGTTACTGCCTGTAACACGTTATAACTCTGTGCCCAGGACATGCGTGAGAACGAGAGGTAACTCTCACTGTATTACTGCCTGTAACACGTTATAACTCTGTGCCCAGGACATGCGTGAGAACGAGAGGTAACTCTCACTGTATTACTGCCTGTAACACGTTATAACTCTGTGCCCAGGACATGCGTGAGAACGAGAGGTAACTCTCACTGTATTACTGCCTGTAACACGTTATAACTCTGTGCCCAGGACATGCGTGAGAACGAGAGGTAACTCTCACTGTATTACTGCCTGTAACACGTTATAACCCTGTGCCCAGGACATGCGTGAGAACGAGAGGTAACTCTCACTGTATTACTGCCTGTAACACACGTTATAACTCTGTGCCCAGGACATGCGTGAGAACGAGAGGTAACTCTCACTGTATTACTGCCTGTAACACATGTTATAACTCTCTGCCCAGGACATGCGTGAGAGCGAGAGGTAACTCTCACTGTATTACTTCCTGTAACACGTTATAACTCTGTGCCCAGGACATGCGTGAAAACGAGAGGTAACTCTCACTGTATTACTTCCTGTAACACGTTATAACTCTGTGCCCAGGACATGCGTGAGAACGAGAGGTAACTCTCACAGTATAACTGCCTGTAACACATGTTATAACTCTGTGCCAAGGACATGCGTGAGAACGAGAGGTAACTCTCACTGTATTACTGCCTGTAACACATGTTATAACTCTGTGCCCAGGACATGCGTGAGAGCGAGAGGTAACTCTCACTGTGTTACTGCCTGTAACACGTTATAACTCTGTGCCCAGGACATGCGTGAGAACGAGAGGTAACTCTCACTGTATTACTGCCTGTAACACGTTATAACTCTGTGCCCAGGACATGCGTGAGAACGAGAGGTAACTCTCACTGTATTACTGCCTGTAACACGTTATAACTCTGTGCCCAGGACATGCGTGAGAACGAGAGGTAACTCTCACTGTATTACTGCCTGTAACACGTTATAACTCTGTGCCCAGGACATGCGTGAGAACGAGAGGTAACTCTCACTGTATTACTGCCTGTAACACATGTTATAACTCTGTGCCCAGGACATGCGTGAGAACGAGCGGTAACTCTCACTGTATTACTGCCTGTAACACATGTTATAACTCTGTGCCCAGGACATGCGTGAGAACGAGAGGTAACTCTCACTGTATTACTGCCTGTAACACATGTTATAACTCTGTGCCCAGGACATGCGTGAGAACGAGAGGTAACTCTCACTGTATTACTGCCTGTAACACGTTATAACTCTGTGCCCAGGACATGCGTGAGAACGAGAGGTAACTCTCACTGTATTACTGCCTGTAACACGTTATAACTCTGTGCCCAGGACATGCGTGAGAACGAGAGGTAACTCTCACTGTATTGCTGCCTGTAACACATGTTATAACTCTGTGCCCAGAACATGCGTGAGAACGAGCGGTAACTCTCACTGTATTACTGCCTGTAACACGTTATAACTCTGTGCCCAGGACATGCGTGAGAACGAGCGGTAACTCTCACTGTATTACTGCCTGTAACACGTTATAACTCTGTGCTCAGGACATGTGTGAGAACGAGAGGTAACTCCCACTGTATTACTGCCTGTAACACACGTTATAACTCTGTGCCCAGGACATGCGTGAGAACGAGAGGTAACTCTCACTGTATTACTGCCTGTAACACGTTATAACTCTGTGCCCAGGACATGTGTGAGAACGAGAGGTAACTCTCACTGTATTACTGCCTGTAACACGTTATAACTCCATGCCCAGGACATGCGTGAGAACGAGCGGTAACTCTTACTGTATTACTGCCTGTAACACACGTTATAACTCTGTGCCCAGGACATGCGTGAGAACGAGAGGTAACTCTCACTGTATTACTGCCTGTAACAGGTTATATCTCTGTGCCCAGGACATGCGTGAGAACGAGAGGTAACTCTCACTGTATTACTGCCTGTAATACGTTATAACTCTGTGCCCAGGAGATGCGTGAGAACGAGAGGTAAGTCTCACTGTATTACTGCCTGTAACACGTTATAACTCTGTGCCCAGGACATGCGTGAGAACGAGAGGTAAATCTCACTGTATTACTTCCTGTAACACATGTTATAACTCTGTGCCCAGGACATGCGTGAGAGCGAGAGGTAACTCTCACTGTATTACTGCCTGTAACACGTTATAACTCTGTGCCCAGGTCATGCGTGAGAACGAGAGGTAACTCTCACTGTATTACTGCCTGTAACACATGTTATAGCTCTGTGCCCAGGACATGCGTGAGAACGAGAGGTAACTCTCACTGTATTACTGCCTGTAACACGTTATAACTCTGTGCCCAGGACATGCGTGAGAACGAGAGGTAACTCTCACTGTATTACTGCCTGTAACACATGTTATAACTCTGTGCCCAGGACATGCGTGAGAACGAGAGGTAACTCTCACTGTATTACTGCCTGTAACACACGTTATAACTCTGTGCCCAGGACATGCGTGAGAGCGGGAGGTAACTCTCACTGTATTACTGCCTGTAACACACGTTATAACTCTGTGCCCAGGACATGCGTGAGAACGAGAGGTAACTCTCACTGTATTACTGCCTGTAACACACGTTATAACTCTGTGCCCAGGACATGCGTGAGAATGAGAGGTAACTCTCACTGTATTACTGCCTGTAACACATGTTATAACTCTGTGCCCAGGACATGCGTGAGAACGAGAGGTAACTCTCACTGTATTACTTCCTGTAACACGTTATAACTCTGTGCGTAGGACATGCGTGAGAACGAGAGGTAACTCTCACTGTATTACTGCCTGTAACACGTTATAACTCTGTGCCCAGGACATGCGTGAGAACGGGAGGTAATTCTCACTGTATTACTGCCTGTAACACACATTATAACTCTGTGCCCAGGACATGCATGAGAACGAGGGGTAACTCTCACTGTATTACTGCCTGTAACACACGTTATAACTCTGTGCCCAGGACATGCGTGAGAACGAGAGGTAACTCCCGCTGTATTACTTCCTGTAACACGTTATAACTCTGTGCCCAGGACATGCGTGAGAGCGAGAGGTAACTCTCACTGTATTACTGCCTGTAACACGTTATAACTCTGTGCCCAGGACATGTGTGAGAACGAGAGGTAACTCTCACTGTATTACTTCCTGTAACACGTTATAACTCTGTGCCCAGGACATGCATGAGAACGAGAGGTAACTCTCACTGTATTACTTCCTGTAACACATGTTATAACTCTGTGCCCAGGACATGCGTGAGAACGAGAGGTAACTCTCACTGTATTACTTCCTGTAACACACGTTATAACTCTGTGCCCAGGACATGCGTGAGAATGAGAGGTAACTCTCACTGTATTACTGCCTGTAACACACGTTATAACTCTGTGCCCAGGACATGCGTGAGAGCGGGAGGTAACTCTCACTGTATTACTGCCTGTAACACGTTATAACTCTGTGCCCAGGACATGCGTGAGAACGAGAGGTAACTCTCACTGTATTACTTCCTGTAACACATGTTATAACTCTGTGCCCAGGACATGCGTGAGAACGAGAGGTAACTCTCACTGTATTACTGCCTGTAACACGTTATAACTCTGTGCCCAGGACATGAGTGAGAACGAGAGGTAACTCTCACTGTATTACTTCCTGGTAACACCTTATAACTCTGTGCCCAGGACATGCGTGAGAACGAGAGGTAACTCTCACTGTATTACTGCCTGTAACACGTTATAACTCTGTGCCCAGGACATGCGTGAGAACGAGAGGTAACTCTCACTGTATTACTGCCTGTAACACATGTTATAACTCTGTGCCCAGGACATGCGTGAGAACGAGCGGTAACTCTCACTGTATTACTGCCTGTAACACATGTTATAACTCTGTGCCCAGGACATGCGTGAGAACGAGAGGTAACTCTCACTGTATTACTGCCTGTAACACATGTTATAACTCTGTGCCCAGGACATGCGTGAGAACGAGAGGTAACTCTCACTGTATTACTGCCTGTAACACGTTATAACTCTGTGCCCAGGACATGCGTGAGAACGAGAGGTAACTCTCACTGTATTACTGCCTGTAACACGTTATAACTCTGTGCCCAGGACATGCGTGAGAACGAGAGGTAACTCTCACTGTATTGCTGCCTGTAACACATGTTATAACTCTGTGCCCAGAACATGCGTGAGAACGAGCGGTAACTCTCACTGTATTACTGCCTGTAACACGTTATAACTCTGTGCCCAGGACATGCGTGAGAACGAGCGGTAACTCTCACTGTATTACTGCCTGTAACACGTTATAACTCTGTGCCCAGGACATGCGTGAGAACGAGAGGTAACTCTCACTGTATTACTGCCTGTAACACGTTATAACCCTGTGCCCAGGACATGCGTGAGAACGAGAGGTAACTCTCACTGTATTACTGCCTGTAACACGTTATAACTCTGTGCCCAGGACATGCGTGAGAACGAGAGGTAACTCTCACTGTATTACTGCCTGTAACACATGTTATAACTCTCTGCCCAGGACATGCATGAGAACGAGCGGTAACTCTCACTGTATTACTGCCTGTAACACGTTATAACTCTGTGCCCAGGACATGCGTGAGAACGAGAGGTAACTCTCACTGTATTACTGCCTGCAACACATGTTATAACTCTGTGCCCAGGACATGTGTGAGAACGAGAGGTAACTCTCACTGTATTACTGCCTGTAACACATGTTATAACTCTCTGCCCAGGACATGCGTGAGAGCGAGAGGTAACTCTCACTGTATTACTGCCTGCAACACACGTTATAACTCTGTGCCCAGGACATGCGTGAGAGCGAGAGGTAACTCTCACTGTATTACTTCCTGTAACACGTTATAACTCTGTGCCCAGGACATGTGTGAGAACGAGAGGTAACTCTCACTGTATTACTGCCTGTAACACATGTTATAACTCTCTGCCCAGGACATGCGTGAGAGCGAGAGGTAACTCTCACTGTATTACTTCCTGTAACACGTTATAACTCTGTGCCCAGGACATGCGTGAAAACGAGAGGTAACTCTCACTGTATTACTTCCTGTAACACGTTATAACTCTGTGCCCAGGACATGCGTGAGAACGAGAGGTAACTCTCACTGTATTACTGCTTGTAACACGTTATAACTCTGTGCTCAGGACATGCGTGAGAACGAGCGGTAACTCTTACTGTATTACTGCCTGTAACACACGTTATAACTCTGTGCCCAGGACATGCGTGAGAACGAGAGGTAACTCTCACTGTATTACTGCCTGTAACACGTTATAACTCTGTGCCCAGGAGATGCGTGAGAACGAGAGGTAAGTCTCACTGTATTACTGCCTGTAACACGTTATAACTCTGTGCCCAGGACATGCGTGAGAACGAGAGGTAACTCTCACTGTATTACTACCTGTAACACATGTTATAACTCTGTGCCCAGGACATGCGTGAGAGCGAGAGGTAACTCTCACTGTATTACTGCCTGTAACACGTTATAACTCTGTGCCCAGGTCATGCGTGAGAACGAGAGGTAACTCTCACTGTATTAGTGCCTGTAACACATGTTATAGCTCTGTGCCCAGGACATGCGTGAGAACGAGAGGTAACTCTCACTGTATTACTGCCTGTAACACGTTATAACTCTGTGCCCAGGACATGCGTGAGAACGAGAGGTAACTCTCACTGTATTACTTCCTGTAACACATGTTATAACTCTGTGCCCAGGACATGCGTGAGAACGAGAGGTAACTCTCACTGTATTACTGCCTGTAACACGTTATAACTCTGTGCCCAGGAGATGCGTGAGAACGAGAGGTAAGTCTCACTGTATTACTGCCTGTAACACGTTATAACTCTGTGCCCAGGACATGCGTGAGAACGAGAGGTAACTCTCACTGTATTACTTCCTGTAACACATGTTATAACTCTGTGCCCAGGACATGCGTGAGAGCGAGAGGTAACTCTCACTGTATTACTGCCTGTAACACGTTATAACTCTGTGCCCAGGTCATGCGTGAGAACGAGAGGTAACTCTCACTGTATTACTGCCTGTAACACATGTTATAGCTCTGTGCCCAGGACATGCGTGAGAACGAGAGGTAACTCTCACTGTATTACTGCCTGTAACACGTTATAACTCTGTGCCCAGGACATGCGTGAGAACGAGAGGTAACTCTCACTGTATTACTTCCTGTAACACATGTTATAACTCTGTGCCCAGGACATGCGTGAGAACGAGAGGTAACTCTCACTGTATTACTGCCTGTAACACACGTTATAACTCTGTGCCCAGGACATGCGTGAGAGCGGGAGGTAACTCTCACTGTATTACTGCCTGTAACACACGTTATAACTCTGTGCCCAGGACATGCGTGAGAACGAGAGGTAACTCTCACTGTATTACTGCCTGTAACACACGTTATAACTCTGTGCCCAGGACATGCGTGAGAATGAGAGGTAACTCTCACTGTATTACTGCCTGTAACACATGTTATAACTCTGTGCCCAGGACATGCGTGAGAACGAGAGGTAACTCTCACTGTATTACTTCCTGTAACACGTTATAACTCTGTGCGTAGGACATGCGTGAGAACGAGAGGTAACTCTCACTGTATTACTGCCTGTAACACGTTATAACTCTGTGCCCAGGACATGTGTGAGAACGAGAGGTAACTCTCACTGTATTACTTCCTGTAACACGTTATAACTCTGTGCCCAGGACATGCATGAGAACGAGAGGTAACTCTCACTGTATTACTTCCTGTAACACATGTTATAACTCTGTGCCCAGGACATGCGTGAGAACGAGAGGTAACTCTCACTGTATTACTTCCTGTAACACACGTTATAACTCTGTGCCCAGGACATGCGTGAGAATGACAGGTAACGCTCACTGTATTACTGCCTGTAACACATGTTATAACTCTGTGCCCAGGACATGCGTGAGAACGAGAGGTAACTCTCACTGTATTACTGCCTGTAACACACGTTATAACCCTGTGCCCAGGACATGCGTGAGAACGAGAGGTAACTCTCACTGTATTACTGCCTGTAACACGTTATAACTCTGTGCCCAGGACATGCGTGAGAACGAGAGGTAACTCTCACTGTATTACTGCCTGTAACACACGTTATAACTCTGTGCCCAGGACATGCGTGAGAACGAGAGGTAACTCTCACTGTATTACTGCCTGTAACACGTTTAATAAATAATAAATAATTTTACACCCAGATTACAATCTCTCTTTGCACTTAATGTTGAAACACGCGATCAACACAGTGACGTGAAGCGTGAGGAAAAATTCTGGAAATGTGTCCCCTGCAGTGCGAGTTATGCAAAGCGTGTGATGCAGAGCGTGTCCCCTGCAGAGCGTGAGATGGAGAGCGTTTGATGCAGTGTCCCCTACAGAGTGTGTGATGCAGTGTCCCCTACAGAGTGTGTGATGCAGTATCCCCTACAGAGTGTGTGATGCAGTGTCCCCTACAGAGTGTGTGATGCAGTATCCCCTACAGAGTGTGTGATGCAGTGTCCCCTACAGAGTGTGTGATGCAGTGTCCCCTACAGAGTGTGTGATGCAGTGTCCCCTACAGAGCGTGTGATGCAGAGCGTGTCCCCTGCCGAGTGTGTGATGCAGAGCGTCCCTGGCAGAGCATGTGATGTAGAGTGTGCGATGCAGAGCGTGTGATGCAGAGTGTCCCCTGCAGTGTGTGATGCAGAGTGTCCCCTGCAGTGTGTGTGATGCAGAGCGTCCCTGGCAGAGCGTGTGATGCAGAGCGTCCCCTGCACAGCGTTCCATGCAGAGCGTCCTCAGCAGAGCGTGTGATGCAGAGCGTCCCTGGCAGAGGGTGTGATGCAGTGTCCCCTGCACAGCATTCCATGCAGAGCGTCCCCGGCAGGGCGTGTGATGCAGAGCGTCCCTGGCAGAGCGTGTGATGCAGAGCGCCCCCGGCAGAGCGTGTGAGGCAGAGCATCCCCGGCAGAGCGTGTGAGGCAGAGCATCCCCGGCAGAGCGTGTACTGACATGTACTGCGTGTACTAACTGATCCGTGTGGTTGATTTGAAGTGCTGGTTGTTTAAAGTGTGTGCAGTTAGAACCAGAAGCAGTTTGAACAAGGAAGCGGGTAAACTAGGTATATTATAGGTTAAAGCAGTAAAATTCCGGGCATTACTGAAATCCCTGCCCTCTGATTGGTCAGAATTCCGGGCATTATTCATTCAGTAATGCCCGGAATTTTTGACAACTTGCCAACTCACCTCAAAGCAGAGAAGCAGGGGCTCGCTGAGAAAAAAACCGGCAAGTTTAAATCTTAACTGCAGCACCTCCGCTCCTCTCCTCTCCGCACTGATCACACTGAACACTGCAGCACAAGTAGTCTCTCTTCCCCCCCTCTCCCCCCTCTCTCCCTCAGCTGCTAGCGCTGTCAGAAGCTGCTGTGTCCCAACTGGTAACTTTGTTGCTTGCAACAAAGTAATGTTTCTAACCACATCTATTGCCTGTGCTGCTGTAAAGTAATTTGTATTTCTTTTTATTTAGTTATAGTTAATATCACAGTCCCCCCACTTCTCTCACACATCCCCCTTCCATCCACCTCTCCCCCTCCATTCCCCCCAATTCTCCCCCTCACCCCTTTTCACCCCTCACCTCTCTCTCCTCCCTCACCTCTCTCCCCCCTCACCTCTCTCTCTCCCCCCTCACCTCTCTCTCTCCCCCCTCACCTCTCTCTCCCCCTCACCTCTCTCTCTCCCCCCCTCACCTCTCTCTCTCCCCTCACCTCTCCCCCCCCCCTCACCCTCTTTCCCCCCTCCTCCACCTCTCTTTCCCCCCTCCTCCACCTCTCTTCCCCCATCCTCTCTTCCCCCCCTCACCTCACTCTCCCCCCCCCTCACCTCACTCTTCCCCCCCACTCACCTCTCTCCCTCCCCCCCACCACCTCTCTCCCCCTTACACCTCTCTTCCCCCCCTAAACCTCTCTCTCTGGCCCCTCAGCCCTCTCATCTTCTACTTTACTTCTTTTTCCTACACAGGTATATACACTGATAAAAATCAATGACTACAAAAATGTATAATTTTTATGAAAAATTAAAAAAAAGTCTACATTTAGCCTATAATAGTAATAATCCCCTCAGAACAGGGCATTACTGGCCAATAATGCCCGGGCTGGGTTACCTCGGCTTCGCCTCGGGCCTTCACCTCCTCCAGCCGGGGCATTATTGGCCAGTAATGCCCTGTTCTGAGGGGATTATTACTTAAGTACATGGAAGTGCAGTTTACTGTTAGTACTTATAAACTTCATAGTTGCTACAATGAGCAGGATTGAAAATGCCACTCAATGCTCATCTTGCCACATGTATGTGCACTTGGAGCAGCTGTTCCAAGGAGCACACCGCTGTGAGAAGTGTGAGCGGGGGGGGGGGGGGGGGGGGTGAGAGGTGTGAGCGGGGAGGGGGGGGGGGTCTCTTTAGAATCAGAGATTGCTGATCTGAAGAGGAAACTTGCAATATTGAGGGACATTGGCAATCTTGAAAGGGGTTTAGAGCTCACTGAGCAGGCCCTTGCTTCGACTAGTGGTGCAGATGGTGGCACTGATAGTGAGGAGCAGGTAGGTAGCTTAGTTGCTGTTAGTGAGAAGCAGGTAGGTAGCTGGGTAACAGTTAGAAGGGGAAGCAGGGGCAATAGGGAGAGGCAGGTCGTTTCTGAGCTGACACATCCCAATAGATTTGCCGTGTTGAGTGAAGATATTGGGAATGTTGGGGCAGAAATGGCAAGGCTGGGGGAGACTGATTCCTCTAGCAGCCAGGGGAATAGTTCCTCCAGCACAGTGGGGACTCAGGATGCTCAGATACAAAGAAAGATTGTGGTGGTAGGGGACTCCATTATTAGGAAGGTAGATAGGGCAATCTGTTGCCAGGACCGCATGAACCGAACAGTTTGTTGTCTCCCGGGTGCTCGGGTTCGGCAAATTGCAGATCGGGTAGACAGATTGTTGGGGGGGCTGGGATTGACCCGGCGGTCTTGGTACACGTTTGCACCAATGACAAAGTTAGAGAAAGATGGAGGGTCCTAAAAAATGATTACAGGGATCTAGGCCAAAAGCTTACGGCAAGGACCTCCAAGGTTGTATTTTCTAAAATACTACCAGTGCCATGCGCTACCGCAGGGAGACAGTCAGAGATCAGGGAGGTTAATGCATGGCTAAGAAAGTGGTGCAGGAAGGAGGGGTTTGGGTTTTTAGAGCACTGGGACTCCTTTTCTGAGAGGTGCCATCTATATTCTAGGGATGGATTGCACCTCAATGAAGAGGGGTCTTCTGTACTAGGGGGGAGAATGTTAAAAAGGTTGGAGGAGATTTTAAACTAGGATGGAGGGGGGAGGGGAATGAAACAGACAATGAACTAAATCGAATAGATGAGGATACAAGGTGGTATGGAGGTAGAATGGGGGCAAGTGCGAGTTTTACAATCAGTGAGACACCCATAGTAAATACAGATAATACTAGAAAACTTCTAAAGACTAAACCAAGTGAGAGCAGGAAGGAAGGAGCAGATAAGATAATAGTACAGGCTGAAAAAAAACTTAAATGCATGCTTGCAAATGCAAGAAGCCTGACAGATAAAATGGGGGAGCTTGAATTAATAGCTGCAAGGGAGCAGTATGATATCATAAGCATTACTGAAACATGGTGGGATGAAACTCATGACTGGACAGTTAATTTATAGGGTTATTCTCTTTTTCGGAAGGATCGAACAAATAGAAGGGGAGGTGGAGTATGTTTATATGTTAAACCGGATCTAAAACCTATTATAAGGGATGATGTCTATGAAGGGAATGATGAAAATGTGGAGACCTTGTGGATAGAAATTAGCAGTGGAGGTAAAAGTATAAAGAAAATGTTTGTGGGAATATGCAATAAACCACCAAATATCTGTGAGATTGAGGAAGCTAAAATACTTTTACAAATGGAAAAGGCATCAAAACTGGGTCATGTTTGCATAATGGGGGATTTTAATTATCCAGACATAGACTGGGGCAATGAGATTAGCGTTACAACAAAAGGAAACAGGTTTTTGGGGGTGCTTAAAGACAATTATATGACCCAAATTATTGAGGAACCAACCAGGAGAGGGGCCGTTCTGGATTTGGTCATATCAAACAATGTAGAAGTAATAACAAATATTCAAGTCCTGGAACATTTGGGTAACAGTGATCTTAACATGGTCTCATTTGAAATAAAATAAAAAAATTGATTTCTTGGGTTCAACAAAGACTTTAAACTTTAGAAAGGCAGATTTTAATAAACTGAGGTCTAATCTAGTAGTAATACAATGGGATGATGTTTTTGCAGGGAAAAATGTAGAAGATAAATGGGCAGTCTTTAAAACATTGTTAGAAAAGCACACTTATCAGTATATACCCTTGGGTAATAAGTATAAAAGAAATAAGTCAAAACCAATGTGTCTAAATAAACAGGTAGGGGAGGAAATGGACAAGAAGAGGAAGGCGTTTAGATTCTTTAAGTCAGAAGGGACAGAGACATCGTATCAGAATTATAAGGAATGTAACAAAAATTGCAAAAGGGCAATAAAATTAGCAAAAATGGATAATGAAAAAAGGATTGCAATAGAAAGTAAGGTCAACCCTAAAAAGTTCTTTAAGTACCTTAATAACAAAAAAATGAGAAAAGAAAATATAGGCGCCTTTCAGTGTGAGATGGGCCAGCAGATTATTGGAGATAAGGAAAAAGCTGAGGTATTAAACAAATTCTTTGCCTCTGTGTTTACCAGGGAAGAATCAAGTTCAATAGTAGTGCCACAGGAGGAAGCCACAACCTCCATATTAATGAACAATTGGTTAACTGAGGAAGAAGTTCATAAGCGACTTGAAAAAATGAAAGTAAATAAGGCACCTGGCCCCGATGGCATACATCCAAGAGTTCAAGGAGTTAAGCTCAGTAATAGCAAAACCATTATATTTAATATTCAAGGACTCCATTTCCACAGGCTCAGTACCACAAGATTGGCGTAAAGCAGATGTGGTGCCTATATTTAAAAAGGGAGCTAGATCACACCCGGGGAATTACAGACCTGTAAGCCTGACTTCAATAGTGGGGAAACTACGTGAAGGTTTAATACGGGATAATATTCAGGAATACCTAATGGAAAACAAAATTATTAGTAATAGTCAGCATGGATTTATGAGGGATAGATCTTGCCAAACTAACCTTATTTGTTTCTTTGAGGAGGTAAGTAGGAATTTAGACCAGGGTAATGCAGTTGATGTGGTCTACTTAGATTTTGCAAAGGCTTTTGATACGGTGTCACACAAGAGGTTGGAGTACAAAATAAAGCAAATTGGAAAAATATTTGCACCTGGATTGAAAACTGGTTAAAGGACAGACAACAGGGGGTTGTCATAAATGGAACTTTTTCAGATTGGGCTAAAGTCGTGAGTGGAGTACCTCAGGGATCGGTACTGGGACCCCTGCTTTTTAATTTGTTTATTAATGACCTTGAGGTTGGCATCGAGAGCAAAGTCTCCATCTTTGCTGATATACTAAATTGTGTAAGGTAATAGAATCAGAGCAGGATGTAATTTCTCTTCAGAAGGACTTGGAGAGACTGGAAACGTGGGCAGGTAAATGGCAGATGAGGTTTAATACAGATAAATGTAAGGTTATGTGTCATGGAACAGAAATACCCCTGTCTGCCTTTTCTGTTTCAGCCCCCCTTCCCTTGGCCGTTCCCCCTGCTAGCTGCACTAGGATGTCACTTTCCTTGCAGTTCTCTCAGTGCAGATGGAATGGATACATTATGTTGCCCTTTTTCCTTCCAGTCTGTCACACCCCTGGTTGCTCTGGCAACTTCTTCAGTCCTCCAGTTAATGGACTTTCCCATTTTCCCCCCTGTCTTTTGCTGACAGTTAGTGCAGTCTCACTGAACCTTTAGTGTGACCCTTGCCCCTCACTTCCTTTTCCACCATTACCTCTGGATGAGTGAGCACTGCTGTATACTCCTGTATGGTAGGATTATCTTCTCACCTGCCCTTAACTACCAAGGCACCCACAGAGAGACACTATTCATACATCAACATCTCTTCACAAGTGACTGTATTTTATGCTACTTTCCCCAAATAAAGTAAGAAAAGAAACAGAACTGGTTGTGCTTGGAAAAGAGGGCCGAGTTGACGGCAGTGGATATTCACAGTTGAGTGAATTCACAACTATTCACAGTTGAGTGCAAATAGCCGCACGGCTATTCACAGTTGAGTGCAACTGAGTGCAAATAGCCGCACGGCTATTCGCACTCAGTAGAAAATAAAATGGAAAAAATAAACATCCCTGCCAGGAATCAAACCCTGGTCCACTATGCTAATGGCCTGCTGCATAACCACTGAGCTATAAGACTTCCTGATTTTTTCCTGGTGAATAAAGGCATAGAAACCTGTTCATAACAGCTCGGCTATTCGCACTCAGTTAAATTCTACTGAGTGCGAATAGCCGTGCGGCTATTTGCACTCAACTCTGAATATCCACTGCCCGAGTTGACACTATCTGAGCTAAATCATCTTACACATGACCCCTGGCTTCCAGAATATTATGCATTTGGGTTGCAAGAATAAAAAGGTGACTTACAAATTAAATGGAGATATATTGGGGGAATCCTTGATGGAGAAGGATTTAGGAGTGCTTGTAGACAGCAGGCTTAGCAATAGTGCCCAATGTCATGCAGTAGCTGCAAAGGCAAACAAGATCTTATCTTGCATCAAACGGGCAATGGATGGAAGGGAAGTAAACATAATTATGCCCCTTTACAAAGCACTAGTAAGACCACACCTTGAATATGGAGTACAATTCTGGGCACCAATCCTAAAAAAAGACATTATGGAACTAGAGAGAGTGCAGAGAAGAGCCACCAAATTAATAAAGGGGATGGACATTCTAACTTATGAGGCGAGGCTAGCTAAATTAGATTTATTTACATTAGAAAAGAGGCGTCTAAGAGGAGATATGATAACTATATACAAATATATTCGGGGACAATACAAGGAGCTTTCAAAAGAACTATTCATCCCACGGGCAGTACAAAGGACTCAGGGGCATCCCTTAAGGTTGGAGGAAAGGAAATTTCACCAGCAACAAAGGAAAGGGTTCTTTACAGTAAGGGCAGTTAAAATGTGGAATTCATTACCCATGGAGACTGATGGCAGATACAATAGATTTGTTCAAAAAAAGGTTGGACATCTTTTTAGATGGGAAAGGTATACAGGGATATACCAAATAAGTATACATGGGAAGGATGTTGATCCAGGGATTAATCCGATTGCCAATTCTTGGAGTCAGGAAGGAATTTATTTTTCCCCTTATGAGATATCATTGGATGATATGTCACTGGGTTTTGTGTTTGCCTTCCTCTGGATCAATAAGTAAGTATAGATATAGAATAAAGTATCTGTTGTCTAAATTTAGCATAGGTTGGACTTGATGGACCTATGTCTTTTTTCAACCTCATCTACTATGTAACTATGTAACTATGTAACGTGTGAGGCAGAGTGCCCCCAGCAGAGCGTGTGAGGCAGAGCGCCCCCAGCAGAGCGTGTGAGGCAGAGCGCCCCCGGCAGAGCGTGTGAGGCAGAGCGCCCCCGGCAGAGCGTGTGAGGCAGAGCGCCCCCGGCAGAGCGTGTGAGGCAGAGTGCCCCCGGCAGAGCGTGTGAGGCAGAGCGCCCCACGGCAGAGCGTGTGATGCAGAGCGTGTGAGGCAGAGCGTGTGATGCAGAGCGTGTGATGCAGAGCGTGTGAGGCAGAGCGTGAGGCAGAGCGCCCCCGGCTGAGTATTCCCGGCAGAGCGCCCCCTGCAGAGCGTGTGAGGCAGAGCGTGTGAGGCAGAGCGCCCCCGGCTGAGTATTCCCGGCAGAGCGCCCCCGGCAGAGCGTGTGAGGCAGAGCGCCCCCGGCAGAGCGTGTGAGGCAGAGCGCCCCCGGCAGAGCGTGTGAGGCAGAGCGCCCCCGGCTGAGTATTCCCGGCAGAGCGCCCCCTGCAGAGCGTGTGAGGCAGAGCGCCCCCGGCTGAGTATTCCCGGCAGAGCGCCCCCTGCAGAGCGTGTGAGGCAGAGCGCCCCCGGCTGAGTATTCCCGGCAGAGCGCCCCCGGCAGAGCGTGTGAGGCAGAGCGCCCCCGGCAGAGCGTGTGAGGCAGAGCGCCCCCGGCAGAGTGTGTGAGGCAGAGCGCCCCCGGCTGAGTATTCCCGGCAGAGCGTGTGAGGCAGAGCGCCCCCGGCAGAGTGTGAGGCAGAGCGCCCCCTGCAGAGCGTGTGAGGCAGAGCGCCCCCGGCTGAGTATTCCCGGCAGAGCGCCCCCGGCAGAGCGTGTGAGGCAGAGCGCCCCCGGCTGAGTATTCCCGGCAGAGCGTGTGAGGCAGAGCGCCCCCTGCAGAGCGTGTGAGGCAGAGCGCCCCCGGCAGAGTGTGAGGCAGAGCGCCCCCTGCAGAGCGTGTGAGGCAGAGCGCCCCCGGCTGAGTATTCCCGGCAGAGCGTGTGAGGCAGAGCGCCCCCTGCAGAGCGTGTGAGGCAGAGCGCCCCCGGCAGAGCGTGTGAGGCAGAGCGCCCCCTGCAGAGCGTGTGAGGCAGAGCGCCCCCGGCTGAGTATTCCCGGCAGAGCGCCCCCTGCAGAGCGTGTGAGGCAGAGCGCCCCCGGCAGAGCGTGTGAGGCAGAGCGCCCCCGGCTGAGTATTCCCGGCAGAGCGCCCCCTGCAGAGCGTGTGAGGCAGAGCGCCCCCTGCAGAGCGTGTGAGGCAGAGCGCCCCCTGCAGAGCGTGTGAGGCAGAGCGCCCCCGGCAGAGCGTGTGAGGCAGAGCGCCCCCTGCAGAGCGTGTGAGGCAGAGCGCCCCCGGCTGAGTATTCCCGGCAGAGCGCCCCCTGCAGAGCGTGTGAGGCAGAGCGCCCCGGCTGAGTATTCCCGGCAGAGCGCCCCCTGCAGAGCGTGTGAGGCAGAGCGCCCCCGGCAGAGCGTGTGAGGCAGAGCGCCCCCGGCTGAGCGTGTGAGGCAGAGCGCCCCCGGCTGAGTATTCCCGGCAGAGCGTGTGAGGCAGAGCGCCCCCGGCAGAGCGTGTGAGGCAGAGCGCCCCCGGCTGAGTATTCCCGGCAGAGCGCCCCCTGCAGAGCGTGTGAGGCAGAGCGCCCCCTGCAGAGCGTGTGAGGCAGAGCGCCCCCTGCAGAGCGTGTGAGGCAGAGCGCCCCCGGCAGAGCGTGTGAGGCAGAGCGCCCCCGGCAGAGCGTGTGAGGCAGAGCGCCCCCGGCAGAGCGTGTGAGGCAGAGCGCCCCCCGCAGAGCGTGTGAGGCAGAGCGCCCCCGGCAGAGCGTCGTGAGGCAGAGCGCCCCCGGCAGAGCGTGTGAGGCAGAGCGCCCCCGGCAGAGCGTGTGAGGCAGAGCGCCCCCGGCTGAGTATTCCCGGCAGAGCGCCCCCGGCAGAGCGTGTGAGGCAGAGCGCCCCCGGCTGAGTATTCCCGGCAGAGCGCCCCCGGCAGAGCGTGTGAGGCAGAGCGCCCCCGGCTGAGTATTCCCGGCAGAGCGCCCC
>NW_027455035.1:0-47996 GCF_040206685.1 Ascaphus truei
TAGAAAGAGGAGCGCAGAGAGAGGAGAGAGAGAGCGCAGAGAGAGAGGAGAGCACAGAGAGAGAGAGCGCTGAGAGAAAGAAAGAGCGCAGAGAGAGGAAGAAGAGCACAGAGAGGAAGAAAGCGCAGAGGAAGAAAGAGCGCAAGAGAGAGAACGAAAGAGCGCAGAGAGAGAGCACAGAGAGAGAGAGCGCAGAGAAAGACAAGAGCGCAGAGAAAGAAAGCGCAGAGAGAGAGAAAGAAAGAGCGCAGGAGAGAGCGCCCAGAGAGAGAAAGAAAGAGCGCAGAGAGAGAGAGCGCAGAGAGAGAGAGAGCGCAGAGAGAGCGCAGAAAGCGCAGAGAAGAGAGAAAGAGCGCAGGAGAGAGAGAAAGAAAGAGCCAGAGAGAGAGCGCGCAAAAAGAAAGAGCGCAGAGAGAGAGCAGGAAGAAAGAGCGCAGAGAGAGAGGAAGAAAGAGCGGAAGAGAGAAGAGAGCGCAGAGAGAGAAAGAAAGAGCGCAGAGAGAGAGAGAGCACAGAGAGAGAGAGAGGAGAGAGCCAGAGAGAGAGAGAAGAAGATAGAGCGCAGAGAGAGAGAGGAAGAAGAGCGCAGAGAGAAAGAAAGAGCGCAGAGAAAGAGCGCGCAGAGAGAGAGAAAGAAAGAGCGCAGAGAGAAAGAGAGCGCAGAGGAGAGAGAAGAAAGAGCGCAGAGAGAGAGAAGAAAGAGCGCAGAGAGAGAGAAAGAAAGAGCGCAGAGAGAGAGAAAGAAAGCGCAGAGAGAGTTGAAAGCGCAGAGATAGCGAAGACAGAGCGCAGAGAGAGAGAAAGAGCGCAGAGAGAGAGAAAGAGCCGCAGAGAGAGAGAGAGAGCGCAGAGAGAGAGAGAGCGCAGAGAGAGAGAGCGCAGACAGAGAGAGAGAGCGCAGAGAGTGAGAAAGAAAGAGCGCAGAGAGAGAATGAGCACAGAGAGAGAGCACAGAGAGAAAGAAAGAGCGCAGAGAGAAAGGAAAGAGCGCAGAGAGCGAGAGAGAGCGCAGAGAGAGAGAGAGCGCAGAGAGAGAGAGAGAGAGCGCAGAGAGAGAGAGCACAGAGAGAGAGAGAGCGCAGAGAGAGAGAGAGAGAGCGCAGAGAGAGAGAGAGAGCGCAGAGAGAGAGAGAGAGCGCAGAGAGAGAGAGCGCAGGAGAGAGAGAGAGCGCAGAGAGAGAGAGCGCAGAGAGAGAGAGAGCGCAGAGAGAGAGCGCAGAGAGAGAAAGAAAGAGCGCAGAGAGAGAGAAAGAGAGCACGCAGAGAGAGAAAGAGCGCAGAGAGAGCGCGCAGAGAGAGCGCGCAGAGAGAGCGCACAGAGAGAGAGAGCGCACAGAGAGAGAGAGCGCACAGAGAGAGAGAGAGCGCACAGAGAGAGAGAGAGCGCAGAGAGAGAGGAAGAAAGAGCGCAGAGAGAGAAAGAGAGCGCAGAGAGAGAAAGAGACAGGAAGAAAGCGCAGAGAGAGAAAGAGAGAGGAAGAAAGCGCAGAGAGAGAGAGAGAGGAAGAAAGAGCGCAGAGAGAGAGAGAGAGGAAGAAAGAGCGCAGAGAGAGAGCGAGAGCGCAGAGAGAAAGAAAGAGCGTAGAGAGAGAGAGAGAGCACAGAGAGAGAGAGAGCGCAGAGAGAAAGATAGAGCGCAGAGAAAGAAAGCGCAGAGAGAGAGAAAGAAAGAGCGCAGAGAGAGAGAGCGCAGAGAGAGAGCTCAGAGAGAAAGAGAGCGCAGAGAGAGAAAGAGAGAGGAAGAAAGAGCGCAGAGAGAGAGAGGAAGAAAGAGCGCAGAGAGAGAGAAAGAAATAGCGCAGAGAGAAAAAGAGAGAGGAAGAAAGAGCGCAGAGAGAGAAAGAAAGAGCGTAGAGAGAGAGAGAGAAAGAGAGCGTAGAGAGAGAGAAAGAGCGCAGAGAGAAAGAAAGAGAGCGCAGAGAGAGAAAAAGCGCAGAGAGGAGAGAGGAAGAAAGAGCACAGAGAGGGGAAGAAAGAGCACAGAGAGGGAAGAAAGAGCGCAGATAGAAAGAAAGAGCGCAGAGAGAAGAAAGAGCGCAGAGAGAAAGAAAGAGCGCAGAGAGAAAGAAAGAGCGCAGAGAGAAAGAAAGAGCGCAGAGAGAGGAAGAAAGAGCACAGAGAAAGGAAGAAAGCGCAGAGCGGAAGAAAGAGCGCAGAGAGAGAAAGAAAGAGCGCAGAGAGAGAAAGAAAGAGCGTAGAGAGAGAGAGAAAGAGCACAGAGAGAGAGAGCGCAGAGAGAAAGAAAGAGCGCAGAGAAAGAAAGCGCAGAGAGAGAAAGAAAGAGCGCAGGAGAGAGAGAGAGCGCCCAGAGAGAGAAAGAAGAGCGCAGAGAGAGAGAGAGAGCGCGCAGGAGAGAGAAAGAGCGCAGAGAGAGAGAGCGCTGAGAGAAAGAAAGAGCGCAGAGAGAGGAAGAAAGAGCACAGAGAGAGGAAGAAAGCGCAGAGAGGAAGAAAGAGCGCAGAGAGAGAAAGAAAGAGCGCAGAGAGAGAGCACAGAGAGAGAGAGCGCAGAGAAAGAAAGCGCAGAGAGAGAGAAAGAAAGAGCGCAGGAGAGAGCGCCCAGAGAGAGAAAGAAAGAGCGCAGAGAGAGAGAGCGCAGAGAGAGAGAGAGCGCAGAGAGAGCGCAGAAAGCGCAGAGAGAGAAAGAGCGCAGGGAGAGAGAAAGAAAGAGCCCAGAGAGAGAGCGCGCAAAAAGAAAGAGCGCAGAGAGAGGAAGAAAGAGCGCAGAGAGAGAGGAGAAAGAGCGGAGAGAGAGAGAGCGCAGAGAGAGAAAGAAAGAGCGCAGAGAGAGAGAGAGCGCAGAGAGAGAGAGAGAGAGAGAGAGAGAGCCCAGAGAGAGAGAGAAGAAGATAGAGCGCAGAGAGAGAGAGGAAGAAAGAGCGCAGAGAGAGAGAGGAAGAAAGAGCACAGAGAGAAAGAAAGAGCGCAGAGAAAGAGCGCGCAGAGAGAGAGAAAGAAAGAGCGCAGAGAGAAAGAGAGCGCAGAGAGAGAGAAGAAAGAGGCAGAGAAGAAAGAGCGCAGAGAGAGAGAAAGAAAGAGCGCAGAGAGAGAGAAGAAAGAGCGCAGAGAGAGAGAAAGAAAGAGCGCAGAGAGAGAGAAAGAAAGAGCGCAGAGAGAGAAAGAAAGCGCAGAGAGAGCGAAAGACAGAGCGCAGAGAGAGAGAAAGAGCGCAGAGAGAGAGAAAGAGCGCAGAGAGAGAGAGAGAGCGCAGAGAGAGAGAGAGCACAGAGAGAGAGCGCAGAGAGAGAGAGCGCAGACAGAGAGAGAGAGCGCAGAGAGTGAGAAAGAAAGAGCGCAGAGAGAGAATGAGCACAGAGAGAAAGAAAGAGCGCAGAGAGAAAGAAAGAGCGCAGAGAGAGAGAGAGCGCAGAGAGAGAGAGCGCAGAGAGAGCGCAGAAAGCGCAGAGAGAGAGAAAGAGCGCAGGGAGAGAGAAAGAAAGAGCCCAGAGAGAGAGCGCGCAAAAAGAAAGAGCGCAGAGAGAGAGAGGAAGAAAGAGCGCAGAGAGAGGAAGAAAAAGCGCAGAGAGAGAGAGCGCAGAGAGAGAAAGAAAGAGCGCAGAGAGAGAGAGAGAGCGCAGAGAGAGAGAGAGAGAGAGAGAGAGAGCCCAGAGAGAGAGAGAAGAAGAAAGAGCGCAGAGAGAGAGAGGAAGAAAGAGCGCAGAGAGAGAGAGGAAGAAAGAGCGCAGAGAGAAAGAAAGAGCGCAGAGAAAGAGCGCGCAGAGAGAGAGAGGAAGAAAGAGCGCAGAGAGAAAGAGAGCGCAGAGAGAGAGAAAAAGCGCAGAGAAAGAGAGCGCAGAGAGAGGAAGAAAGAGCACAGAGAGAGGAAGAAAGAGCGCAGAGAGAGAGAGCGCAGAGAGAGAGAAAGAAAGAGCGCAGAGAGAGAGAAAGAAAGAGCGCAGAGAGAGAGAAAGAAAGAGCGCAGAGAGAGAGAAAGAAAGAGCGCAGAGAGAGCGAAAGACAGAGCGCAGAGAGAGAGAAAGAGCGCAGAGAGAGAGAGAGAGCGCAGAGAGAGAGAGAGCGCAGAGAGAGAGAGAGCGCAGAGAGAGAGAGAGCGCAGAGAGAGAGAGAGCGCAGACAGAGAGAGAGAGCGCAGAGAGAGAGAAAGAAAGAGCGCAGAGAGAGAATGAGCACAGAGAGAGAGAGCGCAGAGAGAGAGCGCAGAGAGAAAGAAAGAGCGCAGAGAGAGAGCACAGAGAGAGAGAGAGCGCAGAGAGAAAGAAAGAAAGAGCACAGAGAGAGAGAAAAAGCGCAGAGAGAAAGAAAGAGCGCAGAGAGAGAGAGAGAGCGCAGAGAGAGAGAGAGAGCGCAGAGAGAGAGAGTGCAGAGAGAGAGAGAGAGAGCGCAGAGATAGAGAGAGAGCGCAGAGAGAGAGAGAGAGCGCAGAGAGAGAGAGAGCGCAGAGAGAGAGAGCGCAGAGAGAGAGAGCGCAGAGAGAGAAAGAAAGAGCGCAGAGAGAGAGAAAGAGAGCACGCAGAGAGAGAAAGAGCGCAGAGAGAGTGCACAGAGAGAGAGAGCGCGCACAGAGAGAGAGAGCGCGCACAGAGAGAGAGAGAGCGCACAGAGAGAGAGAGCGCAGAGAGAGAGGAAGAAAGAGCGCAGAGAGAGAAAGAGAGCGCAGAGAGAGAAAGAGAGAGGAAGAAAGCGCAGAGAGAGAGAGAGGAAGAAAGCGCAGAGAGAGAGAGAGAGGAAGAAAGAGCGCAGAGAGAGAGAGAGAGGAAGAAAGAGCGCAGAGAGAGAGCGAGAGCGCAGAGAGAAAGAAAGAAAGAGCGCAGAGAGAAAGAAAGAGCGTAGAGAGAGAGAGAGAGCACAGAGAGAGAGAGAGCGCAGAGAGAAAGATAGAGCGCAGAGAAAGAAAGCGCAGAGAGAGAGAAAGAAAGAGCGCAGGAGAGAGAGAGCGCCCAGAGAGAGAAAGAAAGAGCGCAGAGAGAGAGAGCGCAGAGAGAGAGCGCAGAGAGAGAGAGAGCGCAGAGAGAGAGAGAGAGAAAGAGAGCGCAGAGAGAGAGAAAGAGCGCAGAGAGAGAGAGAGTGCTGAGAGAAAGAAAGAGCGCAGAAAGAGGAAGAAAGAGCACAGAGAGAGGAAGAAAGCGCAGAGAGGAAGAAAGAGCGCAGAGAGAGAAAGAAAGAGCGCAGAGAGAGAGAGAGCACAGAGAGAGAGAGAGCGCAGAGAAAGAAAGCGCAGAGAGAGAGAAAGAAAGAGCGTAGGAGAGAGAGAGCGCCCAGAGAGAGAGAGAGAGAGAGCGCAGAGAGAGAGAGAGAGCGCAGAGAGAGAGAGAGCGCAGAGAGAGAGAGCGCAGAGAGAGAGAGAGCGCAGAGAGAGAGAGAGAGAGCGCAGAGAGAGAGAGAGAGAGCGCAGAGAGAGAGAGAGAGCGCAGAGAGAGAGAGCGCAGAGAGAGAGAGCGCAGAGAGAGAGAGAGCGCAGAGAGAGAGAGAGCGCAGAGAGAGAGAGAGCGCAGAGAGAGAAAGAAAGAGCGCAGAGAGAGAGAAAGAGAGCACGCAGAGAGAGAAAGAGCGCAGAGAGAGCGCACAGAGAGAGAGAGCGCACAGAGAGAGAGAGAGCGCACAGAGAGAGAGAGAGCGCAGAGAGAGAGGAAGAAAGAGCGCAGAGAGAGAAAGAGAGCGCAGAGAGAGAAAGAGAGAGGAAGAAAGCGCAGAGAGAGAGAGAGGAAGAAAGCGCAGAGAGAGAGAGAGGAAGAAAGAGCGCAGAGAGAGAGAGAGAGGAAGAAAGAGCGCAGAGAGAGAGAGAGAGGAAGAAAGAGCGCAGAGAGAGAGCGAGAGCGCAGAGAGAAAGAAAGAAAGAGCGCAGAGAGAAAGAAAGAGCATAGAGAGAGAGAGAGAGCACAGAGAGAGAGAGAGCGCAGAGAGAAAGATAGAGCGCAGAGAAAGAAAGCGCAGAGAGAGAGAAAGAAAGAGCGCAGGAGAGAGAGAGCGCCCAGAGAGAGAAAGAAAGAGCGCAGAGAGAGAGCGCAGAGAGAGAGCGCAGAGAGAAAGAGAGCGCAGAGAGAGAAAGAGAGAGGAAGAAAGAGCGCAGAGAGAGAGAGGAAGAAAGAGCGCAGAGAGAGAGAAAGAAATAGCGCAGAGAGAAAAAGAGAGAGGAAGAAAGAGCGCAGAGAGAGAAAGAAAGAGCGTAGAGAGAGAGAGAGAAAGAGAGCGTAGAGAGAGAGAAAGAGCGCAGAGAGAAAGAAAGAGAGCGCAGAGAGAGAGAAAAAGCGCAGAGAGAGAGAGGAAGAAAGAGCACAGAGAGGGGAAGAAAGAGCACAGAGAGGAAAAGAGAGAGGAAGAAAGAGCGCAGAGAGAGAAAGAAAGAGCGTAGAGAGAGAGAGAGAGAGAGAGAGAGCGCAGAGAGAGAGAGAGAGCGCAGAGAGAGAGAGAGCGCAGAGAGAGAGAGCGCAGAGAGAGAGAGCGCAGAGAGAGCGCAGAGAGAGAAAAAAAAGAACGCAGAGAGAGAGAGAAAGAAAGAGCGCAGAGAGAGAGAAAGAAAGAGCGCAGAGAGAGAGAAAGAAAGAGCGCAGAGGGAGAGAGAAAGAGCGCAGAGGGAGAGAGAAAGAGCGCAGAGAGAGAGAGAGAGCGCAGAGAGAGAGAGAGAGAGAGCGCAGAGAGAGAGAGAGAGAGAGAGAGAGCGCAGAGAGAGAGAAAGAAAGAAAGAGCGCAGAGAGAGAGAAAGAAAGAGCGCAGAGGGAGAGAGAAAGAGCGCAGAGGGAGAGAGAAAGAGCGCAGAGAGAGAGAGAGAGAAAGAAAGAGCGCAGAGAGAGAGAGAGAGCGCAGAGAGAGAAAGAAAGAGCGCAGAGACAGAGAGCGCAGAGAGAGAGAGAGAAAGAGCGCAGAGAGAGAGAAAGAAAGAGCGCAGAGAGAGAGAAAAAAAGAGCGCAGAGAGAGAGAAAGAAAGAGCGCAGAGAGAGAGAAAGAAAGAGCGCAGAGAGAGAAAGAAAGCGCAGAGAGAGCGAAAGACAGAGCGCAGAGAGAGAGAAAGAGCGCAGAGAGAGAGAAAGAGCGCAGAGAGAGAGAGAGAGCGCAGAGAGAGAGAGAGCGCAGAGAGAGAGAGAGCGCAGACAGAGAGAGAGAGCGCAGAGAGTGAGAAAGAAAGAGCGCAGAGAGAGAATGAGCACAGAGAGAGAGCACAGAGAGAAAGAAAGAGCGCAGAGAGAAAGAAAGAGCGCAGAGAGAGAGAGAGCGCAGAGAGAGAGAGCGCAGAGAGAGCGCAGAAAGCGCAGAGAGAGAGAAAGAGCGCAGGGAGAGAGAAAGAAAGAGCCCAGAGAGAGAGCGCGCAAAAAGAAAGAGCGCAGAGAGAGAGAGGAAGAAAGAGCGCAGAGAGAGGAAGAAAAAGCGCAGAGAGAGAGAGCGCAGAGAGAGAAAGAAAGCGCGCAGAGAGAGAGAGAGCGCAGAGAGAGAGAGAGAGAGAGAGAGAGCCCAGAGAGAGAGAGAAGAAGAAAGAGCGCAGAGAGAGAGAGGAAGAAAGAGCGCAGAGAGAGAGAGGAAGAAAGAGCGCAGAGAGAAAGAAAGAGCGCAGAGAAAGAGCGCGCAGAGAGAGAGTGGAAGAAAGAGCGCAGAGAGAAAGAGAGCGCAGAGAGAGAGAAAAAGCGCAGAGAAAGAGAGCGCAGAGAGAGGAAGAAAGAGCACAGAGAGGAAGAAAGAGCGCAGAGAGAGAGAGCGCAGAGAGAGAGAAAGAAAGAGCGCAGAGAGAGAGAAAGAAAGAGCGCAGAGAGAGAGAAAGAAAGAGCGCAGAGAGAGAGAAAGAAAGAGCGCAGAGAGAGCGAAAGACAGAGCGCAGAGAGAGAGAAAGAGCGCAGAGAGAGAGAGAGAGCGCAGAGAGAGAGAGAGCGCAGAGAGAGAGCGCAGACAGAGAGAGAGCGCAGACAGAGAGAGAGAGCGCAGAGAGAGAGAAAGAAAGAGCGCAGAGAGAGAATGAGCACAGAGAGAGAGAGCGCAGAGAGAGAGCGCAGAGAGAAAGAAAGAGCGCAGAGAGAGAGAGAGCACAGAGAGAGAGAGAGCGCAGAGAGAAAGAAAGAAAGAGCACAGAGAGAGAGAAAAAGCGCAGAGAGAAAGAAAGAGCGCAGAGAGAGAGAGAGAGCGCAGAGAGAGAGAGCGCAGAGAGAGAGAGCGCAGAGAGAGAGAGAGAGAGCGCAGAGATAGAGAGAGAGCGCAGAGAGAGAGAGAGAGAGCGCAGAGAGAGAGAGAGCGCAGAGAGAGAGAGCGCAGAGAGAGAGAGCGCAGAGAGAGAAAGAAAGAGCGCAGAGAGAGAGAAAGAGAGCACGCAGAGAGAGAAAGAGCGCAGAGAGAGCGCACAGAGAGAGAGAGCGCGCACAGAGAGAGAGAGCGCGCACAGAGAGAGAGAGAGCGCACAGAGAGAGAGCGCAGAGAGAGAGGAAGAAAGAGCGCAGAGAGAGAAAGAGAGCGCAGAGAGAGAAAGAGAGAGGAAGAAAGCGCAGAGAGAGAGAGAGGAAGAAAGCGCAGAGAGAGAGAGAGAGGAAGAAAGAGCGCAGAGAGAGAGAGAGAGGAAGAAAGAGCGCAGAGAGAGAGCGAGAGCGCAGAGAGAAAGAAAGAAAGAGCGCAGAGAGAAAGAAAGAGCGTAGAGAGAGAGCACAGAGAGAGAGAGAGCGCAGAGAGAAAGATAGAGCGCAGAGAAAGAAAGCGCAGAGAGAGAGAAAGAAAGAGCGCAGGAGAGAGAGAGCGCCCAGAGAGAGAAAGAAAGAGCGCAGAGAGAGAGAGCGCAGAGAGAGAGCGCAGAGAGAGAGAGAGCGCAGAGAGAGAGAGAGAGAAAGAGAGCACAGAGAGAGAGAAAGAGCGCAGAGAGAGAGAGAGTGCTGAGAGGAAGAAAGAGCACAGAGAGAGGAAGAAAGCGCAGAGAGGAAGAAAGAGCGCAGAGAGAGAAAGAAAGAGCGCAGAGAGAGAGAGAGCACAGAGAGAGAGAGAGCGCAGAGAGAAAGAAAGAGCGCAGAGAAAGAAAGCGCAGAGAGAGAGAAAGAAAGAGCGTAGGAGAGAGAGAGCGCCCAGAGAGAGAGAGAGAGAGAGCGCAGAGAGAGAGAGCGCAGAGAGAGAGAGAGCGCAGAGAGAGAGAGCGCAGAGAGAGAGAGAGAGAGCGCAGAGAGAGAGAGAGAGCGCAGAGAGAGAGAGCGCAGAGAGAGAGAGAGCGCAGAGAGAGAGAGAGAGAGAGAGAGCGCAGAGAGAGAGCGCAGAGAGAGAAAGAAAGAGCGCAGAGAGAGAGAAAGAGAGCACGCAGAGAGAGAAAGAGCGCAGAGAGAGCGCACAGAGAGAGAGAGCGCACAGAGAGAGAGAGAGCGCACAGAGAGAGAGAGAGCGCAGAGAGAGAGGAAGAAAGAGCGCAGAGAGAGAAAGAGAGCGCAGAGAGAGAAAGAGAGAGGAAGAAAGCGCAGAGAGAGAGAGAGGAAGAAAGCGCAGAGAGAGAGAGAGAGGAAGAAAGAGCGCAGAGAGAGAGAGAGAGGAAGAAAGAGCGCAGAGAGAGAGAGAGAGGAAGAAAGAGCGCAGCGAGAGAGCGAGAGCGCAGAGAGAAAGAAAGAAAGAGCGCAGAGAGAAAGAAAGAGCATAGAGAGAGAGAGAGAGCACAGAGAGAGAGAGAGAGCGCAGAGAGAAAGATAGAGCGCAGAGAAAGAAAGCGCAGAGAGAGAGAAAGAAAGAGCGCAGGAGAGAGAGAGCGCCCAGAGAGAGAAAGAAAGAGCGCAGAGAGAGAGCGCAGAGAGAGAGCGCAGAGAGAAAGAGAGCGCAGAGAGAGAAAGAGAGAGGAAGAAAGAGCGCAGAGAGAGAGAGGAAGAAAGAGCGCAGAGAGAGAGAAAGAAATAGCGCAGAGAGAAAAAGAGAGAGGAAGAAAGAGCGCAGAGAGAGAAAGAAAGAGCGTAGAGAGAGAGAGAGAAAGAGAGCGTAGAGAGAGAGAAAGAGCGCAGAGAGAAAGAAAGAGAGCGCAGAGAGAGAAAAAGCGCAGAGAGAGAGAGGAAGAAAGAGCACAGAGAGGGGAAGAAAGAGCACAGAGAGGAAAAGAGAGAGGAAGAAAGAGCGCAGAGAGAGAAAGAAAGAGCGTAGAGAGAGAGAGAGAGAGAGAGAGAGAGAGCGCAGAGAGAGAGAGAGAGCGCAGAGAGAGAGAGAGCGCAGAGAGAGAGAGCGCAGAGAGAGAGCGCAGAGAGAGCGCAGAGAGAGAAAAAAAAAGAACGCAGAGAGAGAGAGAAAGAAAGAGCGCAGAGAGAGAGAAAGAAAGAGCGCAGAGAGAGAGAAAGAAAGAGCGCAGAGGGAGAGAGAAAGAGCGCAGAGGGAGAGAGAAAGAGCGCAGAGAGAGAGAGAGAGAGAGCGCAGAGAGAGAGAGAGAGAGAGCGCAGAGAGAGAGAGAGAGAGAGAGAGAGCGCAGAGAGAGAGAAAGAAAGAAAGAGCGCAGAGAGAGAGAAAGAAAGAGCGCAGAGGGAGAGAGAAAGAGCGCAGAGGGAGAGAGAAAGAGCGCAGAGAGAGAGAGAGAGAAAGAAAGAGCGCAGAGAGAGAGAGAGAGCGCAGAGAGAGAAAGAAAGAGCGCAGAGACAGAGAGCGCAGAGAGAGAGAGAGAAAGAGCGCAGAGAGAGAAAAAGAAAGAAAGAGCGCAGAGAGAGAGCGCAGAGAGAGAGAGAGCGCAGAGAGAGAGAGAGCGCAGAGAGAGAGCGCAGAGAGAGAGAGCGAGCGCAGAGAGAGAGAGAGCGCAGAGAGAGAGAGAGCGCAGAGAGAGAGAGAGCTCAGAGAGAGCGCAGAGAGAGAGAGAGCGCAGAGAGAGAGAGCGCAGAGAGAGAGAGCGCAGAGAGAGAGAGCGCAGAGAGAGAGAGCGCAGAGAGAGAGAGAGAGAGAGAGCGCAGAGAGAGAGAGAGAAAGAAAGAGCGCAAAGAGAGAGAGAGAGAGAAATAGCGCAGAGAGAGAGAGAAAGAGCGCAGAGAGAGAGAGAAAGAAAGAGCGCAGTGAGAGAGAGAGAAAGAAAGAGCGCAGAGAGAGAAAGAAAGAGCGCAGAGAGAGAAAGAAAGAGCGCAGAGAGAGAGAAAGAAAGAGCGCAGAGAGAGAGAAAGAAAGAGCGCAGAGAGAGAGAAAGAAAGAGCGCAGAGAGAGAGAAAGAGAGTGCAGAGAGAGAGAAAGAGAGCGCAGAGAGAGAGAAAGAAAGAGCGCAGAGAGAGAAAGAAAGAGCGCAGAGAGAAAGAAAGAGCGCAGAGAGAAAGAAAGAGCGCAGAGAGAAAGAAAGAGCGCAGAGAGAGAGGAAGAAAGAGCGCAGAGAGAGAGGAAGAAAGAGCGCAGAGAGAAAGAGAGCGCAGAGAGAGAGAAAAAGCACAGAGAAAGAGAGCGCAGAGAGAGGAAGAAAGAGCACAGAGAGAGGAAGAAAGAGCGCAGAGAGAGAGAGAGCGCAGAGAGAGAGAGAGCGCAGAGAGAGAGAGAGCGCAGAGAGAGAGAGAGCGCAGAGAGAGAGAGCGCAGAGATAGAGAGAAAGCGCAGAGAGAGAGAGAAAGAAAGAGCGCAGAGAGAGAGGAAGAAAGAGCGCAGAGAGAGAGAAAGAAAGAGCGCAAAGAGAGAGAGGAAGAAAGAGCACAGAGAGAGAGAGCGCAGAGAGAGAAAGAGAGAGAGGAAGAAAGCGCAGAGAGAGAGAGAGGAAGAAAGAGCGCAGAGAGAAAGAAAGAGCGCAGAGAGAGAGAAAGAGCGCAGAGAGAGAGAAAGAGCGCAGAGAGAAAGAAAGAGCGCAGAGAGAGAGAAAGAAAGAGCGCAGAGAGAGAGAGAGCGCAGAGAGAGAGAGCGCAGAGAGAGAGAGAGCGCAGAGAGAGAGAGCGCAGAGAGAGAGAAAGAAAGAGCGCAGAGAGAGAGAGATTACAGAGAGAGAGAGCGCAGAGAGAGAGCACAGAGAGAAAGAAAGAGCGCAGAGAGAGAGAGAGCACAGAGAGAGAGAGAGCGCAGAGAGAAAGAAAGAAAGAGCACAGAGAGAGAGAAAAAGCGCAGAGAGAAAGAAAGAGCGCAGAGAGAGAGAGAGAGAGCGCAGAGAGAGAGAGCGCAGAGAGAGAGCGCAGAGAGAGAGAGAGAGAGCGCAGAGAGAGAGAGCGCAGAGAGAGAGCGCAGAGAGAGAGCGCAGAGAGAGAGAGCGCAGAGAGAGAGAAAGAAAGAGCGCAGAGAGAGAGAGATTACAGAGAGAGAGAGCGCAGAGAGAGAGCACAGAGAGAAAGAAAGAGCGCAGAGAGAGAGAGCACAGAGAGAGAGAGAGCGCAGAGAGAAAGAAAGAAAGAGCACAGAGAGAGAGAAAAAGCGCAGAGAGAAAGAAAGAGCGCAGAGAGAGAGAGAGAGAGCGCAGAGAGAGAGAGCGCAGAGAGAGAGCGCAGAGAGAGAGAGAGAGAGAGCGCAGAGAGAGAGAGCGCAGAGATAGAGAGAAAGCGCAGAGAGAGAGAGAAAGAAAGAGCGCAGAGAGAGAGGAAGAAAGAGCGCAGAGAGAGAGAGAGAGAGCACAGAGAGAGAAAGAGAGAGAGGAAGAAAGCGCAGAGAGAGAGAGAGAGGAAGAAAGAGCGCAGAGAGAAAGAAAGAGCGCAGAGAGAGAGAAAGAGCGCAGAGAGAGAGAAAGAGCGCAGAGAGAAAGAAAGAGCGCAGAGAGAGAGAAAGAAAGAGCGCAGAGAGAGAGAGAGCGCAGAGAGAGAGAGTGCAGAGAGAGAGAGAGCGCAGAGAGAGAGAGCGCAGAGAGAGAGAAAGAAAGAGCGCAGAGAGAGAGAGATTACAGAGAGAGAGAGCGCAGAGAGAGAGCACAGAGAGAAAGAAAGAGCGCAGAGAGAGAGAGCACAGAGAGAGAGAGAGCGCAGAGAGAAAGAAAGAAAGAGCACAGAGAGAGAAAAAGCGCAGAGAGAAAGAAAGAGCGCAGAGAGAGAGAGAGAGAGCGCAGAGAGAGAGAGCGCAGAGAGAGAGCGCAGAGAGAGAGAGAGAGAGCGCAGAGAGAGAGTGCAGAGAGAGAGCGCAGAGAGAGAGAGCGCAGAGAGAGAGCGCAGAGAGAGAGCGCAGAGAGAGAGCGCAGAGAGAGAGCGCAGAGAGAGAGCGCAGAGAGTGAGCGCAGAGAGTGAGCGCAGAGAGTGAGCGCAGAGAGTGAGCGCAGAGAGAGAGAAAGAAAGAGCGCAGAGAGAGAGAAAGAAAGAGCGCAGAGAGAGAGAAAGAAAGAGCGCAGAGAGAGAGAGAAAGAAAGAGCGCAGAGAGAGAGAGAAAGAAAGAGCGCAGAGAGAGAGAGAGAGAAAGAAAGAGCGCAGAGAGAGAGAAAGAGCGCAGAGAGAAAGAAAGCGCGCAGAGAGAGAGAAAGAGAGAGCGCAGAGAGAGAGAGAGAAAGAAAGAGCGCAGAGAGAGAGAGAAAGAAAGAGCGCAGAGAGAGAAAGAGAGAGGAAGAAAGAGCGCAGAGAGAGAAAGAGAGAGGAAGAAAGAGCGCAGAGAGTGAGCGCAGAGAGTGAGCGCAGAGCGTGAGAAAGAAAGAGCGCAGAGAGAGAGAGAGGAAGAAAGAGCGCAGAGAGAGGAAGAAAGAGCGCAGAGAGAGAGAGAGAGGAAGAAAGAGCGCAAAGAGAGAGAGAGAGCGCAGGGAGAGAGAGAGAGCGCAGAGAGAGAGAGAGAGCGCAGAGAGAGAGAGAAAGAAAGAGCGCAGAGAGAGAGAGCGCAGAGAGAGAGAGAAATAGCAAGAGAGCAGAGAGAGCGCAGAGAGAGAGAGAAAGAAAGAGCGCAGAGAGAGAAAGAGAGAGGAAGAAAGAGCGCAGAGGGAGAGAGAGGAAGAAAGAGCGCAGAGAGAGAGAGAGGAAGAAAGAGCGCAAAGAGAGAAAGAAAGAGCGCAGAGAGAGAGAGAGCGCAGAGAGAGAGAGAAAGAAAGAGCGCAGAGAGAGAGAGAAAGAAAGAGCGCAGAGAGAGAGAGCGCAGAGAGAGAGAAATAGCAAGAGCGCAGAGAGAGAGAGAGCGCAGAGAGAGAGAGCGCAGAGAGAAAGAAAGAGCACAGAGAGAGAGAAAAAGCGCAGAGAAAGAGAGCGCAGAGAGAGGAAGAAAGAGCACAGAGAGAGGAAGAAAGTGCGCAGAGAGAGAGAGAGCGCAGAGAGAGAGAGAGAGCGCAGAGAGAGAGAGCGCAGAGAGAGAGAGCGCAGAGATAGAGAAAGCACAGAGAGAGAGAAAGAAAGAGCGCAGAGAGAGAGGAAGAAAGAGCGCAGAGAGAGAGAGAGAGAGCGCAGAGAGAGAAAGAGAGAGAGGAAGATAGCGCAGAGAGAGAGAGAGAGGAAGAAAGAGCGCAGAGAGAAAGAAAGAGCGCAGAGAGAGAGAAAGAAAGAGCGCAGAGAGAGAGAAAGAAAGAGCGCAGAGAGAGAGAAAGAAAGAGCGCAGAGAGAAAGAAAGAGCGCAGAGAGAGAGAAAGAAAGAGCGCAGAGAGAGAGAGAGAGCGCAGAGAGAGAGAGCGCAGAGAGAGAGAGCGCAGAGAGAGAGAAAGAAAGAGCGCAGAGAGAGAATGAGCACAGAGAGAGAGAGCGCAGAGAGAGAGCACAGAGAGAAAGAAAGAGCGCAGAGAGAGAATGAGCACAGAGAGAGAGAGCGCAGAGAGAGAGCGCAGAGAGAAAGAAAGAGCGCAGAGAGAGAGAGCACAGAGAGAGAGAGAGCGCAGAGAGAAAGAAAGAGCACAGAGAGAGAGAAAAAGTGCAGAGAGAAAGAAAGAGCGCAGAGAGAGAGAGAGAGCGCAGAGAGAGAGAGCGCAGAGAGAGAGAGCGCAGAGAGAGAGCGCAGAGAGAGAGAGCGCAGAGAGAGAGAGCGCAGAGAGAGAGAGCGCAGAGAGAGAGAGCGCAGAGAGAGAGAGAGCGCAGAGAGAGAGAGCGCAGAGAGAGAGCGCTAAGAGAGAGAAAGAAAGAGCGCAGAGAGAGAGAAAGAAAGAGTGCAGAGAGAGAGAAAGAAAGAGCGCAGAGAGAGAAAGAAAGAGCGCAGAGAGAGAGAGAGCGCAGAGAGAGAGAGAGCGCAGAGAGAGAGAGAAAGAAAGAGCGCAGAGAGAGAGAGAGCGCAGAGAGAGAGAGAGCGCAGAGAGAGAGAGAGCGCAGAGAGAGAGAGCGCAGAGAGAGAGAGAGCGCAGAGAGATAGAGCACGCAGAGAGAGAGCGCAGAGAGAGAGAGCGAGCGCAGAGAGAGAGAGCGAGCGCAGAGAGTGAGAGAGAGCGCAGAGAGAGATATAGCGCAGAGAGAGAGAGAGCGCAGAGAGAGAGAGAGCGCAGAGAGAGAGAGAGCGCAGAGAGAGAGAGAGAGCGCAGAGAGAGAGAGCGCAGAGAGAGAGAAAGAAAGAGCGCAGAGAGAGAGAGAGAGCGCAGAGAGAGAGAGCGCAGAGAGAGAGAGCGCAGAGAGAGAGAGCGCAGAGAGAGAGAGCGCAGAGAGAGAGAGAGCACAGAGAGAGAGAGCACAGAGAGAGAGAGCGCAGAGAGAGAGAGCGCAGAGAGAGAGAGAGCGCAGAGAGAGAGAGCGCAGAGAGAGCGCTAAGAGAGAGAAAGAAAGAGCGCAGAGAGAGAGAAAGAGCGCAGAGAGAGAAAGAGCGCAGAGAGAAAGAAAGAGCGCAGAGAGAGAAAGAGAAAGAAAGAGCGCAGAGAGAGAGAAAGAAAGAGCGCAGAGAGAGAGAAAGAAAGAGCGCAGAGAGAGAGAAAGAAAGAGCGCAGAGAGAGAGAAAGAAAGAGCGCAGAGAGAGAGAAAGAAAGAGCGCAGAGAGAGAAAGAAAGAGCGCAGAGAGAGAAAGAAAGAGCGCAGAGAGAGAAAGAAAGAGCGCAGAGAGAGAGAAAGAAAGAGCGCAGAGAGAAAGAAAGAGCGCAGAGAGAAAGAAAGAGCGCAGAGAGAAAGAAAGAGCGCAGAGAGAAAGAAAGAGCGCAGAGAGAAAGAAAGAGCGCAGAGAGAAAGAAAGAGCGCAGAGAGAAAGAAAGAGCGCAGAGAGAAAGAAAGAGCGCAGAGAGAAAGAAAGAGCGCAGAGAGAGAGAAAGAAAGAGCGCAGAGAGAGAGAAAGAAAGAGCGCAGAGAGAGAGAAAGAAAGAGCGCAGAAAGAAAGAGAGCGCAGAGAGAGAGAAAAAGCGCAGAGAGAGAGAGCGCAGAGAGAGGAAGAAAGAGCACAGAGAGAGGAAGAAAGTGCGCAGAGAGAGAGAGAGCGCAGAGAGAGAGAGAGAGAGCGCAGAGAGAGAGAGCGCAGAGATAGAGAAAGCACAGAGAGAGAGAAAGAAAGAGCGCAGAGAGAGAGGAAGAAAGAGCGCAGAGAGAGAGAGAGAGAGAGAGCGCAGAGAGAGAAAGAGAGAGAGGAAGATAGCGCAGAGAGAGAGAGAGGAAGAAAGAGCGCAGAGAGAAAGAAAGAGCGCAGAGAGAGAGAAAGAAAGAGCACAGAGAGAGAGAAAGAAAGAGCGCAGAGAGAGAGAAAGAAAGAGCGCAGAGAGAGAGAAAGAAAGAGCGCAGAGAGAAAGAAAGAGCGCAGAGAGAAAGAAAGAGCGCAGAGAGAAAGAAAGAGCGCAGAGAGAGAGAAAGAAAGAGCGCAGAGAGAGAGAGAGCGCAGAGAGAGAGAGCGCAGAGAGAGAGAGAGCGCAGAGAGAGAGAAAGAAAGAGCGCAGAGAGAGAATGAGCACAGAGAGAGAGAGCGCAGAGAGAGAGAGCGCAGAGAGAGAGCACAGAGAGAAAGAAAGAGCGCAGAGAGAGAATGAGCACAGAGAGAGAGAAAAAGCGCAGAGAGAAAGAAAGAGCGCAGAGAGAGAGAGAGAGCGCAGAGAGAGAGGGCGCAGAGAGAGAGAGCGCAGAGAGAGAGAGCGCAGAGAGAGAGAGAGCGCAGAGAGAGAGAGCGCTCAGAGAGAGAGAGCGAGCGCAGAGAGAGAGAGCGAGCGCAGAGAGTGAGAGAGAGCGCAGAGAGAGAGAGAGAGCGCAGAGAGAGAGAGAGAGCGCAGAGAGAGAGAGAGAGCGCAGAGAGAGAGAGAGCGCAGAGAGAGAGAAAGAAAGAGCGCAGAGAGAGAGAGATTACAGAGAGAGAGAGCACAGAGAGAGAGCACAGAGAGAAAGAAAGAGCGCAGAGAGAGAGAGCACAGAGAGAGAGAGAGCGCAGAGAGAAAGAAAGAAAGAGCACAGAGAGAGAGAAAAAGCGCAGAGAGAAAGAAAGAGCACAGAGAGAGAGAGAGAGAGCGCAGAGAGAGAGAGCGCAGAGAGAGAGAGAGAGCGCAGAGAGAGACCGCAGAGAGAGAGAGAGAGAGAGAGAGAGAGCGCAGAGAGAGAGCGCAGAGAGAGAGAGCGCAGAGAGAGAGAGCGCAGAGAGAGTGAGCGCAGAGAGTGAGCGCAGAGAGTGAGCGCAGAGAGTGAGCGCAGAGAGAGAGAGCGCAGAGAGAGAGAGCGCAGAGAGAGAGAGCGCAGAGAGAGAGCGCAGAGAGAGAGCGCAGAGAGTGAGCGCAGAGAGTGAGCGCAGAGAGTGAGAAAGAAAGAGCGCAGAGAGAGAGAAAGAAAGAGCGCAGAGAGAGAGAAAGAAAGAGCGCAGAGAGAGAGAAAGAAAGAGCGCAGAGAGAGAGAGAAAGAAAGAGCGCAGAGAGAGAGAAAGAGCGCAGAGAGAAAGAAAGCGCGCAGAGAGAGAGAAAGAGAGAGCGCAGAGAGAGAGAGAAAGAAAGAGCGCAGAGAGAGAAAGAGAGAGGAAGAAAGAGCGCAGAGAGAGAGCGCAGAGAGTGAGCGCAGAGAGTGAGCGCAGAGAGTGAGCGCAGAGAGTGAGCGCAGAGAGTGAGCGCAGAGAGTGAGCGCAGAGAGTGAGCGCAGAGAGTGAGAAAGAAAGAGCGCAGAGAGAGAGAGAGGAAGAAAGAGCGCAGAGAGAGAGAGAGGAAGAAAGAGCGCAGAGAGAGAGAGAGGAAGAAAGAGCGCAAAGAGAGAAAGAAAGAGCGCAGAGAGAGAGAGAGCGCAGAGAGAGAGAGAAAGAAAGAGCGCAGAGAGAGAGAGCGCAGAGAGAGAGAAATAGCAAGAGTGCAGAGAGAGAGAGAGCGCAGAGAGAGAGAGAAAGAAAGAGCGCAGAGAGAGAAAGAGAGAGGAAGAAAGAGCGCAGAGAGAGAGAGAGGAAGAAAGAGCGCTGAGAGAGAGAGAGGAAGAAAGAGCGCAAAGAGAGAAAGAAAGAGCGCAGAGAGAGAGAGAGCGCAGAGAGAGAGAGAAAGAAAGAGCGCAGAGAGAGAGAGCGCAGAGAGAGAGAAATAGCAAGAGCGCAGAGAGAGAGAGAGCGCAGAGAGAGAGAGAGCGCAGAGAGAGAGAGAGCGCAGAGAGAGAGCGCTAAGAGAGAGAAAGAAAGAGCGCAGAGAGAGAGAAAGAAAGAGTGCAGAGAGAGAGAAAGAAAGAGCGCAGAGAGAGAGAGAGAGCGCAGAGAGAGAGAGAGAGCGCAGAGAGAGAGAGAGAGCGCAGAGAGAGAGAGAGAGCGCAGAGAGAGAGAGCGCAGAGAGAGAGAGAGAGCGCAGAGAGAGAGAGAGAGAGCGCAGAGAGAGAGAGAGAGAGCGCAGAGAGAGAGAGAGAGCGGAGAGAGAGAGAGAGAGAGCGCAGAGAGAGAGAGCGGAGAGAGAGAGAGCGCAGAGAGAGAGAGAGAGAGAGAGAGAGAGAAAGAGCGCAGAGAGAGAGAAAGAGATCGCAGAGAGAGAGAGAGAGAGCGCAGAGAGAGAGAGAGTAAGAAAGAGCGCAAAGAGAGAGAGAGAGAGAGAGAAATAGCGCAGAGAGAGAGAGAAATAGCGCAGAGAGAGAGAGAGAGCGCAGAGAGACAGAGAGAGAGAGAAAGAAAGAGCGCAGAGAGAGAAAGAAAGAGCGCAGAGAGAGAGAGAGAAAGAAAGAGCGCAGAGAGAGAGAAAGAAGAGCGCAGAGAGAGAAAGAAAGAGCGCAAGGAGAGAGAAAGAAAGAGCGCAAGGAGAGAGAAAGAAAGAGCGCAGAGAGAGAGAAAGAAAGAGCGCAGAGAGAGAGAAAGAAAGAGCGCAGAGAGAGAGAAAGAAAGAGCGCAGAGAGAGAGAAAGAAAGAGCGCAAAGAGAGAGAAAGAAAGAGCGCAGAGAGAGAAAGAAAGAGCGCAGAGAGAGGGAGAAAGAAAGAGCGCAGAGAGAGAAAGAAAGAGCGCAGAGAGAAAGAAAGAGCGCAGAGAGAAAGAGCGCAGAGAGAAAGAAAGAGCGCAGAGAAAGAGAGAGAAAGAAAGAGCGCAGAGAGAGAGAAAGAAAGAGCGGAGAGAGAGAAAGAAAGAGCGCAGAGAGAGAGAAAGAAAGAGCGCAGAGAGAGAAGGAAAGAGCGCAGAGAGAGAAAGAAAGAGCGCAGAGAGAGAAAGAAAGAGCGCAGAGAGAGAAAGAAAGAGCGCAGAGAGAGAGAGAAAGAAAGAGCGCAGAGAGAAAGAAAGAGCGCAGAGAGAAAGAAAGAGCGCAGAGAGAAAGAAAGAGCGCAGAGAGAAAGAAAGAGCGCAGAGAGAAAGAAAGAGCGCAGAGAGAAAGAAAGAGCGCAGAGAGAAAGAAAGAGCGCAGAGAGAAAGAAAGAGCGCAGAGAGAAAGAAAGAGCGCAGAGAGAAAGAAAGAGCGCAGAGAGAAAGAAAGAGCGCAGAGAGAAAGAAAGAGCGCAGAGAGAAAGAAAGAGCGCAGAGAGAGAGAAAGAAAGAGCGCAGAGAGAGAGAAAGAATGAGCGCAGAGAGAGAGAGAGGAAGAAAGAGCGCAGAGAGAGAGAGAGGAAGAAAGAGCGCAGAGAGAGAGAGAGAGGAAGAAAGAGCGCAAAGAGAGAAAGAAAGAGCGCAGAGAGAGAGAGAGCGCAGAGAGAGAGAGAAAGAAAGAGCGCAGAGAGAGAGAGAGCGCAGAGAGAGAGAAATAGCAAGAGCGCAGAGAGAGAGAGAGCGCAGAGAGAGAGAGAGAGAAAGAAAGAGCGCAGAGAGAGAAAGAGAGAGGAAGAAAGAGCGCAGAGAGAGAGAGAGGAAGAAAGAGCGCAGAGAGAGAGAGAGGAAGAAAGAGCGCAAAGAGAGAAAGAAAGAGCGCAGAGAGAGAGCGCAGAGAGAGAGAGAAAGAAAGAGCGCAGAGAGAGAGCGCAGAGAGAGAGAAATAGCAAGAGCGCAGAGAGAGAGAGAGCGCAGAGAGAGAGAGAGCGCAGAGAGAGAGCGCTAAGAGAGAGAAAGAAAGAGCGCAGAGAGAGAGAAAGAAAGAGTGCAGAGAGAGAGAAAGAAAGAGCGCAGAGAGAGAGAGAGCGCAGAGAGAGAGAGAGAGCGCAGAGAGAGAGAGAGAGCGCAGAGAGAGAGAGAGAGCGCAGAGAGAGAGAGCGCAGAGAGAGAGAGAGAGCGCAGAGAGAGAGAGAGAGAGCGCAGAGAGAGAGAGAGAGAGAGCGCGCAGAGAGAGAGAGAGAAAGAAAGAGCGCAAAGAGAGAGAGAGAGAGAAATAGCGCAGAGAGAGAGAGAGAAATAGCGCAGAGAGAGAGAGAGAGCGCAGAGAGACAGAGAGAGAGAGAAAGAAAGAGCGCAGAGAGAGAAAGAAAGAGCGCAGAGAGAGAGAGAGAAAGAAAGAGCGCAGAGAGAGAAAGAAAGAGCGCAAGGAGAGAGAAAGAAAGAGCGCAAGGAGAGAGAAATAAAGAGCGCAGAGAGAGAGAAAGAAAGAGCGCAGAGAGAGAGAAAGAAAGAGCGCAGAGAGAAAGAAAGAGCGCAGAGAGAGAAAGAAAGAGCGCAGAGAGAGGGAGAAAGAAAGAGCGCAGAGAGAGAAAGAAAGAGCGCAGAGAGAAAGAAAGAGCGCAGAGAGAGAAAGAGCGCAGAGAGAAAGAAAGAGCGCAGAGAGAGAGAGAGAAAGAAAGAGCGCAGAGAGAGAGAAAGAAAGAGCGCAGAGAGAGAAAGAAAGAGCGCAGAGAGAGAGAAAGAAAGAGCGCAGAGAGAGAGAAAGAAAGAGCGCAGAGAGAGAGAAAGAAAGAGCGCAGAGAGAGAAAGAAAGAGCGCAGAGAGAGAAAGAAAGAGCGCAGAGAGAGAAAGAAAGAGCGCAGAGAGAGAGAGAAAGAAAGAGCGCAGAGAGTAAGAAAGAGCGCAGAGAGAAAGAAAGAGCGCAGAGAGAAAGAAAGAGCGCAGAGAGAAAGAAAGAGCGCAGAGAGAGAGAAAGAAAGAGCGCAGAGAGAGAGAAAGAAAGAGCGCAGAGAGAGAGAAAGAAAGAGCGCAGAGAGAGAGAGAAAGAAAGAGCGCAGAGAGAGAGAAAGAAAGAGCGCAGAAAGAAAGAGAGCGCAGAGAGAGAGAAAAAGCACAGAGAAAGAGAGCGCAGAGAGAGGAAGAAAGAGCACAGAGAGAGGAAGAAAGTGCGCAGAGAGAGAGAGAGCGCAGAGAGAGAGAGAGAGCGCAGAGATAGAGAAAGCACAGAGAGAGAGAAAGAAAGAGCGCAGAGAGAGAGGAAGAAAGAGCGCAGAGAGAGAGAGAGAGAGCGCAGAGAGAGAAAGAGAGAGAGGAAGATAGCGCAGAGAGAGAGAGAGAGGAAGAAAGAGCGCAGAGAGAGAGAAAGAAAGAGCGCAGAGAGAGAGAAAGAAAGAGCGCAGAGAGAGAGAAAGAAAGAGCGCAGAGAGAGAGAGCGCAGAGAGAGAGAGAAATAGCAAGAGAGCAGAGAGAGCGCAGAGAGAGAGAGAAAGAAAGAGCGCAGAGAGAGAAAGAGAGAGGAAGAAAGAGCGCAGAGGGAGAGAGAGGAAGAAAGAGCGCAGAGAGAGAGAGAGGAAGAAAGAGCGCAAAGAGAGAAAGAAAGAGCGCAGAGAGAGAGAGAGCGCAGAGAGAGAGAGAAAGAAAGAGCGCAGAGAGAGAGAGCGCAGAGAGAGAGAAATAGCAAGAGCGCAGAGAGAGAGAGAGCGCAGAGAGAGAGAGAGCGCAGAGAGAGAGAGAGCGCAGAGAGAGAGCGCTAAGAGAGAGAAAGAAAGAGCGCAGAGAGAGAGAAAGAAAGAGTGCAGAGAGAGAGAAAGAAAGAGCGCAGAGAGAGAGAGAGAGCGCAGAGAGAGAGAGAGAGCGCAGAGAGAGAGAGAGAGCGCAGAGAGAGAGAGAGAGCGCAGAGAGAGAGAGCGCAGAGAGAGAGAGAGAGCGCAGAGAGAGAGAGAGAGAGCGCAGAGAGAGAGAGAGAGAGCGCAGAGAGAGAGAGAGAGCGGAGAGAGAGAGAGAGAGAGCGCAGAGAGAGAGAGCGGAGAGAGAGAGAGCGCAGAGAGAGAGAGAGAGAGAGAGAGAGAGAAAGAGCGCAGAGAGAGAGAAAGAGATCGCAGAGAGAGAGAGAGAGAGCGCAGAGAGAGAGAGAGTAAGAAAGAGCGCAAAGAGAGAGAGAGAGAGAGAAATAGCGCAGAGAGAGAGAGAAATAGCGCAGAGAGAGAGAGAGAGCGCAGAGAGACAGAGAGAGAGAGAAAGAAAGAGCGCAGAGAGAGAAAGAAAGAGCGCAGAGAGAGAGAGAGAAAGAAAGAGCGCAGAGAGAGAGAAAGAAGAGCGCAGAGAGAGAAAGAAAGAGCGCAAGGAGAGAGAAAGAAAGAGCGCAAGGAGAGAGAAAGAAAGAGCGCAGAGAGAGAGAAAGAAAGAGCGCAGAGAGAGAGAAAGAAAGAGCGCAGAGAGAGAGAAAGAAAGAGCGCAGAGAGAGAGAAAGAAAGAGCGCAGAGAGAGAGAAAGAAAGAGCGCAGAGAGAGAGAAAGAAAGAGCGCAAAGAGAGAGAAAGAAAGAGCGCAGAGAGAGAAAGAAAGAGCGCAGAGAGAGGGAGAAAGAAAGAGCGCAGAGAGAGAAAGAAAGAGCGCAGAGAGAAAGAAAGAGCGCAGAGAGAAAGAGCGCAGAGAGAAAGAAAGAGCGCAGAGAAAGAGAGAGAAAGAAAGAGCGCAGAGAGAGAGAAAGAAAGAGCGGAGAGAGAGAAAGAAAGAGCGCAGAGAGAGAGAAAGAAAGAGCGCAGAGAGAGAAGGAAAGAGCGCAGAGAGAGAAAGAAAGAGCGCAGAGAGAGAAAGAAAGAGCGCAGAGAGAGAAAGAAAGAGCGCAGAGAGAGAGAGAAAGAAAGAGCGCAGAGAGAAAGAAAGAGCGCAGAGAGAAAGAAAGAGCGCAGAGAGAAAGAAAGAGCGCAGAGAGAAAGAAAGAGCGCAGAGAGAAAGAAAGAGCGCAGAGAGAGAGAGAGGAAGAAAGAGCGCAGAGAGAGAGAGAGGAAGAAAGAGCGCAGAGAGAGAGAGAGAGGAAGAAAGAGCGCAAAGAGAGAAAGAAAGAGCGCAGAGAGAGAGAGAGCGCAGAGAGAGAGAGAAAGAAAGAGCGCAGAGAGAGAGAGAGCGCAGAGAGAGAGAAATAGCAAGAGCGCAGAGAGAGAGAGAGCGCAGAGAGAGAGAGAGAGAAAGAAAGAGCGCAGAGAGAGAAAGAGAGAGGAAGAAAGAGCGCAGAGAGAGAGAGAGGAAGAAAGAGCGCAGAGAGAGAGAGAGGAAGAAAGAGCGCAAAGAGAGAAAGAAAGAGCGCAGAGAGAGAGCGCAGAGAGAGAGAGAAAGAAAGAGCGCAGAGAGAGAGCGCAGAGAGAGAGAAATAGCAAGAGCGCAGAGAGAGAGAGAGCGCAGAGAGAGAGAGAGCGCAGAGAGAGAGCGCTAAGAGAGAGAAAGAAAGAGCGCAGAGAGAGAGAAAGAAAGAGTGCAGAGAGAGAGAAAGAAAGAGCGCAGAGAGAGAGAGAGCGCAGAGAGAGAGAGAGAGCGCAGAGAGAGAGAGAGAGCGCAGAGAGAGAGAGAGAGCGCAGAGAGAGAGAGCGCAGAGAGAGAGAGAGAGCGCAGAGAGAGAGAGCGCAGAGAGAGAGAGAGAGAGAGCGCGCAGAGAGAGAGAGAGAAAGAAAGAGCGCAAAGAGAGAGAGAGAGAGAAATAGCGCAGAGAGAGAGAGAGAAATAGCGCAGAGAGAGAGAGAGAGCGCAGAGAGACAGAGAGAGAGAGAAAGAAAGAGCGCAGAGAGAGAAAGAAAGAGCGCAGAGAGAGAGAGAGAAAGAAAGAGCGCAGAGAGAGAAAGAAAGAGCGCAAGGAGAGAGAAAGAAAGAGCGCAAGGAGAGAGAAATAAAGAGCGCAGAGAGAGAGAAAGAAAGAGCGCAGAGAGAGAGAAAGAAAGAGCGCAGAGAGAAAGAAAGAGCGCAGAGAGAGAAAGAAAGAGCGCAGAGAGAGGGAGAAAGAAAGAGCGCAGAGAGAGAACGAAAGAGCGCAGAGAGAAAGAAAGAGCGCAGAGAGAGAAAGAGCGCAGAGAGAAAGAAAGAGCGCAGAGAGAGAGAGAGAAAGAAAGAGCGCAGAGAGAGAGAAAGAAAGAGCGCAGAGAGAGAAAGAAAGAGCGCAGAGAGAGAGAAAGAAAGAGCGCAGAGAGAGAGAAAGAAAGAGCGCAGAGAGAGAGAAAGAAAGAGCGCAGAGAGAGAAAGAAAGAGCGCAGAGAGAGAAAGAAAGAGCGCAGAGAGAGAAAGAAAGAGCGCAGAGAGAGAGAGAAAGAAAGAGCGCAGAGAGTAAGAAAGAGCGCAGAGAGAAAGAAAGAGCGCAGAGAGAAAGAAAGAGCGCAGAGAGAAAGAAAGAGCGCAGAGAGAGAGAAAGAAAGAGCGCAGAGAGAGAGAAAGAAAGAGCGCAGAGAGAGAGAAAGAAAGAGCGCAGAGAGAGAGAGAAAGAAAGAGCGCAGAGAGAGAGAAAGAAAGAGCGCAGAAAGAAAGAGAGCGCAGAGAGAGAGAAAAAGCACAGAGAAAGAGAGCGCAGAGAGAGGAAGAAAGAGCACAGAGAGAGGAAGAAAGTGCGCAGAGAGAGAGAGAGCGCAGAGAGAGAGAGAGAGCGCAGAGATAGAGAAAGCACAGAGAGAGAGAAAGAAAGAGCGCAGAGAGAGAGGAAGAAAGAGCGCAGAGAGAGAGAGAGAGAGCGCAGAGAGAGAAAGAGAGAGAGGAAGATAGCGCAGAGAGAGAGAGAGAGGAAGAAAGAGCGCAGAGAGAGAGAAAGAAAGAGCGCAGAGAGAGAGAAAGAAAGAGCGCAGAGAGAGAGAAAGAAAGAGCGCAGAGAGAGAGAGCGCAGAGAGAGAGAGAAATAGCAAGAGAGCAGAGAGAGCGCAGAGAGAGAGAGAAAGAAAGAGCGCAGAGAGAGAAAGAGAGAGGAAGAAAGAGCGCAGAGGGAGAGAGAGGAAGAAAGAGCGCAGAGAGAGAGAGAGGAAGAAAGAGCGCAAAGAGAGAAAGAAAGAGCGCAGAGAGAGAGAGAGCGCAGAGAGAGAGAGAAAGAAAGAGCGCAGAGAGAGAGAGAAAGAAAGAGCGCAGAGAGAGAGAGCGCAGAGAGAGAGAAATAGCAAGAGCGCAGAGAGAGAGAGAGCGCAGAGAGAGAGAGCGCAGAGAGAAAGAAAGAGCACAGAGAGAGAAAGAGAAAGAAAGAGCGCAGAGAGAGAAAGAGCGCAGAGAGAAAGAAAGAGCGCAGAGAGAGAAAGAGAAAGAAAGAGCGCAGAGAGAGAGAAAGAAAGAGCGCAGAGAGAGAAAGAAAGAGCGCAGAGAGAGAGAAAGAAAGAGCGCAGAGAGAGAGAAAGAAAGAGCGCAGAGAGAGAGAAAGAAAGAGCGCAGAGAGAGAGAAAGAAAGAGCGCAGAGAGAGAGAAAGAAAGAGCGCAGAGAGAGAGAAAGAAAGAGCGCAGAGAGAGAAAGAAAGAGCGCAGAGAGAGAAAGAAAGAGCGCAGAGAGAGAAAGAAAGAGCGCAGAGAGAGAAAGAAAGAGCGCAGAGAGAGAGAAAGAAAGAGCGCAGAGAGAAAGAAAGAGCGCAGAGAGAAAGAAAGAGCGCAGAGAGAAAGAAAGAGCGCAGAGAGAAAGAAAGAGCGCAGAGAGAAAGAAAGAGCGCAGAGAGAAAGAAAGAGCGCAGAGAGAAAGAAAGAGCGCAGAGAGAAAGAAAGAGCGCAGAGAGAGAGAAAGAAAGAGCGCAGAGAGAGAGAAAGAAAGAGCGCAGAGAGAGAGAAAGAAAGAGCGCAGAAAGAAAGAGAGCGCAGAGAGAGAGAAAAAGCGCAGAGAGAGAGAGCGCAGAGAGAGGAAGAAAGAGCACAGAGAGAGGAAGAAAGTGCGCAGAGAGAGAGAGAGCGCAGAGAGAGAGAGAGAGAGCGCAGAGAGAGAGAGCGCAGAGATAGAGAAAGCACAGAGAGAGAGAAAGAAAGAGCGCAGAGAGAGAGGAAGAAAGAGCGCAGAGAGAGAGAGAGAGAGCGCAGAGAGAGAAAGAGAGAGAGGAAGATAGCGCAGAGAGAGAGAGAGGAAGAAAGAGCGCAGAGAGAAAGAAAGAGCGCAGAGAGAGAGAAAGAAAGAGCACAGAGAGAGAGAAAGAAAGAGCGCAGAGAGAGAGAAAGAAAGAGCGCAGAGAGAGAGAAAGAAAGAGCGCAGAGAGAAAGAAAGAGCGCAGAGAGAAAGAAAGAGCGCAGAGAGAAAGAAAGAGCGCAGAGAGAGAGAAAGAAAGAGCGCAGAGAGAGAGAGAGCGCAGAGAGAGAGAGCGCAGAGAGAGAGAGAGCGCAGAGAGAGAGAAAGAAAGAGCGCAGAGAGAGAATGAGCACAGAGAGAGAGAGCGCAGAGAGAGAGAGCGCAGAGAGAGAGCACAGAGAGAAAGAAAGAGCGCAGAGAGAGAATGAGCACAGAGAGAGAGAAAAAGCGCAGAGAGAAAGAAAGAGCGCAGAGAGAGAGAGAGAGCGCAGAGAGAGAGGGCGCAGAGAGAGAGAGCGCAGAGAGAGAGAGCGCAGAGAGAGAGAGAGCGCAGAGAGAGAGAGCGCTCAGAGAGAGAGAGCGAGCGCAGAGAGAGAGAGCGAGCGCAGAGAGTGAGAGAGAGCGCAGAGAGAGAGAGAGAGCGCAGAGAGAGAGAGAGAGCGCAGAGAGAGAGAGAGAGCGCAGAGAGAGAGAGAGCGCAGAGAGAGAGAAAGAAAGAGCGCAGAGAGAGAGAGATTACAGAGAGAGAGAGCACAGAGAGAGAGCACAGAGAGAAAGAAAGAGCGCAGAGAGAGAGAGCACAGAGAGAGAGAGAGCGCAGAGAGAAAGAAAGAAAGAGCACAGAGAGAGAGAAAAAGCGCAGAGAGAAAGAAAGAGCACAGAGAGAGAGAGAGAGAGCGCAGAGAGAGAGAGCGCAGAGAGAGAGAGAGAGCGCAGAGAGAGACCGCAGAGAGAGAGAGAGAGAGAGAGAGCGCAGAGAGAGAGCGCAGAGAGAGAGAGCGCAGAGAGAGAGAGCGCAGAGAGAGAGAGCGCAGAGAGAGAGAGCGCAGAGAGAGAGAGCGCAGAGAGAGAGCGCAGAGAGAGAGCGCAGAGAGTGAGCGCAGAGAGTGAGCGCAGAGAGTGAGCGCAGAGAGTGAGCGCAGAGAGAGAGAGCGCAGAGAGAGAGAGCGCAGAGAGAGAGAGCGCAGAGAGAGAGCGCAGAGAGAGAGCGCAGAGAGAGAGCGCAGAGAGTGAGCGCAGAGAGTGAGCGCAGAGAGTGAGCGCAGAGAGTGAGCGCAGAGAGAGAGAAAGAAAGAGCGCAGAGAGAGAGAAAGAAAGAGCGCAGAGAGAGAGAGAAAGAAAGAGCGCAGAGAGAGAGAAAGAGCGCAGAGAGAAAGAAAGCGCGCAGAGAGAGAGAAAGAGAGAGCGCAGAGAGAGAGAGAAAGAAAGAGCGCAGAGAGAGAAAGAGAGAGGAAGAAAGAGCGCAGAGAGAGAGCGCAGAGAGTGAGCGCAGAGAGTGAGCGCAGAGAGTGAGCGCAGAGAGTGAGCGCAGAGAGTGAGCGCAGAGAGTGAGAAAGAAAGAGCGCAGAGAGAGAGGAAGAAAGAGCGCAGAGAGAGAGAGAGGAAGAAAGAGCGCAGAGAGAGAGAGAGGAAGAAAGAGCGCAAAGAGAGAAAGAAAGAGCGCAGAGAGAGAGAGAGCGCAGAGAGAGAGAGAAAGAAAGAGCGCAGAGAGAGAGAGCACAGAGAGAGAGAAATAGCAAGAGTGCAGAGAGAGAGAGAGCGCAGAGAGAGAGAGAAAGAAAGAGCGCAGAGAGAGAAAGAGAGAGGAAGAAAGAGCGCAGAGAGAGAGAGAGGAAGAAAGAGCGCTGAGAGAGAGAGAGGAAGAAAGAGCGCAAAGAGAGAAAGAAAGAGCGCAGAGAGAGAGAGAGCGCAGAGAGAGAGAGAAAGAAAGAGCGCAGAGAGAGAGAGCGCAGAGAGAGAGAAATAGCAAGAGCGCAGAGAGAGAGAGAGCGCAGAGAGAGAGAGAGCGCAGAGAGAGAGAGAGCGCAGAGAGAGAGCGCTAAGAGAGAGAAAGAAAGAGCGCAGAGAGAGAGAAAGAAAGAGTGCAGAGAGAGAGAAAGAAAGAGCGCAGAGAGAGAGAGCGCAGAGAGAGAGAGAGAGCGCAGAGAGAGAGAGAGAGCGCAGAGAGAGAGAGCGCAGAGAGAGAGAGAGAGCGCAGAGAGAGAGAGAGAGAGCGCAGAGAGAGAGAGAGAGCGCAGAGAGAGAGAGAGCGGAGAGAGAGAGAGAGAGCGCAGAGAGAGAGAGCGGAGAGAGAGAGAGCGCAGAGAGAGAGAGAGAGAGAGAGAGAGAGAAAGAGCGCAGAGAGAGAGAAAGAGATCGCAGAGAGAGAGAGAGAGAGAGCGCAGAGAGAGAGAGAGTAAGAAAGAGCGCAAAGAGAGAGAGAGAGAGAGAAATAGCGCAGAGAGAGAGAGAAATAGCGCAGAGAGAGAGAGAGAGCGCAGAGAGACAGAGAGAGAGAGAAAGAAAGAGCGCAGAGAGAGAAAGAAAGAGCGCAGAGAGAGAGAGAGAAAGAAAGAGCGCAGAGAGAGAGAAAGAAGAGCGCAGAGAGAGAAAGAAAGAGCGCAAGGAGAGAGAAAGAAAGAGCGCAAGGAGAGAGAAAGAAAGAGCGCAGAGAGAGAGAAAGAAAGAGCGCAGAGAGAGAGAAAGAAAGAGCGCAGAGAGAGAGAAAGAAAGAGCGCAGAGAGAGAGAAAGAAAGAGCGCAAAGAGAGAGAAAGAAAGAGCGCAGAGAGAGAAAGAAAGAGCGCAGAGAGAGGGAGAAAGAAAGAGCGCAGAGAGAGAAAGAAAGAGCGCAGAGAGAAAGAAAGAGCGCAGAGAGAAAGAGCGCAGAGAGAAAGAAAGAGCGCAGAGAAAGAGAGAGAAAGAAAGAGCGCAGAGAGAGAGAAAGAAAGAGCGGAGAGAGAGAAAGAAAGAGCGCAGAGAGAGAGAAAGAAAGAGCGCAGAGAGAGAAGGAAAGAGCGCAGAGAGAGAAAGAAAGAGCGCAGAGAGAGAAAGAAAGAGCGCAGAGAGAGAGAGAAAGAAAGAGCGGAGAGAGAGAAAGAAAGAGCGCAGAGAGAGAGAAAGAAAGAGCGCAGAGAGAGAAGGAAAGAGCGCAGAGAGAGAAAGAAAGAGCGCAGAGAGAGAAAGAAAGAGCGCAGAGAGAGAGAGAAAGAAAGAGCGCAGAGAGAAAGAAAGAGCGCAGAGAGAAAGAAAGAGCGCAGAGAGAGAGAGAAAGAAAGAGCGGAGAGAGAGAAAGAAAGAGCGCAGAGAGAGAGAAAGAAAGAGCGCAGAGAGAGAAGGAAAGAGCGCAGAGAGAGAAAGAAAGAGCGCAGAGAGAGAAAGAAAGAGCGCAGAGAGAGAGAGAAAGAAAGAGCGCAGAGAGAGAAGGAAAGAGCGCAGAGAGAGAAAGAAAGAGCGCAGAGAGAGAAAGAAAGAGCGCAGAGAGAGAGAGAAAGAAAGAGCGGAGAGAGAGAAAGAAAGAGCGCAGAGAGAGAGAAAGAAAGAGCGCAGAGAGAGAAGGAAAGAGCGCAGAGAGAGAAAGAAAGAGCGCAGAGAGAGAAAGAAAGAGCGCAGAGAGAGAGAGAAAGAAAGAGCGCAGAGAGAAAGAAAGAGCGCAGAGAGAAAGAAAGAGCGCAGAGAGAAAGAAAGAGCGCAGAGAGAAAGAAAGAGCGCAGAGAGAAAGAAAGAGCGCAGAGAGAAAGAAAGAGCGCAGAGAGAAAGAAAGAGCGCAGAGAGAAAGAAAGAGCGCAGAGAGAAAGAAAGAGCGCAGAGAGAAAGAAAGAGCGCAGAGAGAGAGAAAGAAAGAGCGCAGAGAGAGAGAAAGAAAGAGCGCAGAGAGAGAGAAAGAATGAGCGCAGAGAGAGAGAGAGGAAGAAAGAGCGCAGAGAGAGAGAGAGGAAGAAAGAGCGCAGAGAGAGAGAGAGGAAGAAAGAGCGCAAAGAGAGAAAGAAAGAGCGCAGAGAGAGAGAGAGCGCAGAGAGAGAGAGAAAGAAAGAGCGCAGAGAGAGAGAGAGCGCAGAGAGAGAGAAATAGCAAGAGCGCAGAGAGAGAGAGAGCGCAGAGAGAGAGAGAGAGAAAGAAAGAGCGCAGAGAGAGAAAGAGAGAGGAAGAAAGAGCGCAGAGAGAGAGAGAGGAAGAAAGAGCGCAGAGAGAGAGAGAGGAAGAAAGAGCGCAAAGAGAGAAAGAAAGAGCGCAGAGAGAGAGCGCAGAGAGAGAGAGAAAGAAAGAGCGCAGAGAGAGAGCGCAGAGAGAGAGAAATAGCAAGAGCGCAGAGAGAGAGAGAGCGCAGAGAGAGAGAGAGCGCAGAGAGAGAGCGCAGAGAGAGAGCGCTAAGAGAGAGAAAGAAAGAGCGCAGAGAGAGAGAAAGAAAGAGTGCAGAGAGAGAGAAAGAAAGAGCGCAGAGAGAGAGAGAGCGCAGAGAGAGAGAGAGAGAGCGCAGAGAGAGAGAGAGAGCGCAGAGAGAGAGAGCGCAGAGAGAGAGAGAGAGCGCAGAGAGAGAGAAAGAAAGAGCGCAGAGAGAGAGAAAGAATGAGCGCAGAGAGAGAGAGAGGAAGAAAGAGCGCAGAGAGAGAGAGAGGAAGAAAGAGCGCAGAGAGAGAGAGCGAGGAAGAAAGAGCGCAAAGAGAGAAAGAAAGAGCGCAGAGAGAGAGCGCAGAGAGAGAGAGAAAGAAAGAGCGCAGAGAGAGAGAGCGCAGAGAGAGAGAAATAGCAAGAGCGCAGAGAGAGAGAGAGCGCAGAGAGAGAGAGAGCGCAGAGAGAGAGCGCTAAGAGAGAGAAAGAAAGAGTGCAGAGAGAGAGAAAGAAAGAGCGCAAAGAGAGAGAGAGAGAGAGCGCAGAGAGAGAGAGAAAGAAAGAGCGCAGAGAGAGAAAGAGAGAGGAAGAAAGAGCGCAGAGAGAGAGCGCAGAGAGTGAGCGCAGAGAGTGAGCGCAGAGAGTGAGCGCAGAGAGTGAGCGCAGAGAGTGAGCGCAGAGAGTGAGAAAGAAAGAGCGCAGAGAGAGAGGAAGAAAGAGCGCAGAGAGAGAGAGAGGAAGAAAGAGCGCAGAGAGAGAGAGAGGAAGAAAGAGCGCAAAGAGAGAAAGAAAGAGCGCAGAGAGAGAGAGAGCGCAGAGAGAGAGAGAAAGAAAGAGCGCAGAGAGAGAGAGCGCAGAGAGAGAGAAATAGCAAGAGTGCAGAGAGAGAGAGAGCGCAGAGAGAGAGAGAAAGAAAGAGCGCAGAGAGAGAAAGAGAGAGGAAGAAAGAGCGCAGAGAGAGAGAGAGGAAGAAAGAGCGCTGAGAGAGAGAGAGGAAGAAAGAGCGCAAAGAGAGAAAGAAAGAGCGCAGAGAGAGAGAGAGCGCAGAGAGAGAGAGAAAGAAAGAGCGCAGAGAGAGAGAGCGCAGAGAGAGAGAAATAGCAAGAGCGCAGAGAGAGAGAGAGCGCAGAGAGAGAGAGAGCGCAGAGAGAGAGAGAGCGCAGAGAGAGAGCGCTAAGAGAGAGAAAGAAAGAGCGCAGAGAGAGAGAAAGAAAGAGTGCAGAGAGAGAGAAAGAAAGAGCGCAGAGAGAGAGAGCGCAGAGAGAGAGAGAGAGCGCAGAGAGAGAGAGAGAGCGCAGAGAGAGAGAGAGAGCGCAGAGAGAGAGAGCGCAGAGAGAGAGAGAGAGCGCAGAGAGAGAGAGAGAGAGCGCAGAGAGAGAGAGAGAGCGCAGAGAGAGAGAGAGAGCGGAGAGAGAGAGAGAGAGAGCGCAGAGAGAGAGAGCGGAGAGAGAGAGAGCGCAGAGAGAGAGAGAGAGAGAGAGAGAGAAAGAGCGCAGAGAGAGAGAAAGAGATCGCAGAGAGAGAGAGAGAGAGAGCGCAGAGAGAGAGAGAGTAAGAAAGAGCGCAAAGAGAGAGAGAGAGAGAGAAATAGCGCAGAGAGAGAGAGAAATAGCGCAGAGAGAGAGAGAGAGCGCAGAGAGACAGAGAGAGAGAGAAAGAAAGAGCGCAGAGAGAGAAAGAAAGAGCGCAGAGAGAGAGAGAGAAAGAAAGCAGAGAGAGAGAGAGAAAGAAAGAGCGCAGAGAGAGAGAAAGAAGAGCGCAGAGAGAGAAAGAAAGAGCGCAAGGAGAGAGAAAGAAAGAGCGCAAGGAGAGAGAAAGAAAGAGCGCAGAGAGAGAGAAAGAAAGAGCGCAGAGAGAGAGAAAGAAAGAGCGCAGAGAGAGAGAAAGAAAGAGCGCAGAGAGAGAGAAAGAAAGAGCGCAAAGAGAGAGAAAGAAAGAGCGCAGAGAGAGAAAGAAAGAGCGCAGAGAGAGGGAGAAAGAAAGAGCGCAGAGAGAGAAAGAAAGAGCGCAGAGAGAAAGAAAGAGCGCAGAGAGAAAGAGCGCAGAGAGAAAGAAAGAGCGCAGAGAAAGAGAGAGAAAGAAAGAGCGCAGAGAGAGAGAAAGAAAGAGCGGAGAGAGAGAAAGAAAGAGCGCAGAGAGAGAGAAAGAAAGAGCGCAGAGAGAGAAGGAAAGAGCGCAGAGAGAGAAAGAAAGAGCGCAGAGAGAGAAAGAAAGAGCGCAGAGAGAGAAAGAAAGAGCGCAGAGAGAGAGAGAAAGAAAGAGCGGAGAGAGAGAAAGAAAGAGCGCAGAGAGAGAGAAAGAAAGAGCGCAGAGAGAGAAGGAAAGAGCGCAGAGAGAGAAAGAAAGAGCGCAGAGAGAGAAAGAAAGAGCGCAGAGAGAGAGAGAAAGAAAGAGCGCAGAGAGAAAGAAAGAGCGCAGAGAGAAAGAAAGAGCGCAGAGAGAGAGAGAAAGAAAGAGCGGAGAGAGAGAAAGAAAGAGCGCAGAGAGAGAGAAAGAAAGAGCGCAGAGAGAGAAGGAAAGAGCGCAGAGAGAGAAAGAAAGAGCGCAGAGAGAGAAAGAAAGAGCGCAGAGAGAGAGAGAAAGAAAGAGCGCAGAGAGAGAAGGAAAGAGCGCAGAGAGAGAAAGAAAGAGCGCAGAGAGAGAAAGAAAGAGCGCAGAGAGAGAGAGAAAGAAAGAGCGGAGAGAGAGAAAGAAAGAGCGCAGAGAGAGAGAAAGAAAGAGCGCAGAGAGAGAAGGAAAGAGCGCAGAGAGAGAAAGAAAGAGCGCAGAGAGAGAAAGAAAGAGCGCAGAGAGAGAGAGAAAGAAAGAGCGCAGAGAGAAAGAAAGAGCGCAGAGAGAAAGAAAGAGCGCAGAGAGAAAGAAAGAGCGCAGAGAGAAAGAAAGAGCGCAGAGAGAAAGAAAGAGCGCAGAGAGAAAGAAAGAGCGCAGAGAGAAAGAAAGAGCGCAGAGAGAAAGAAAGAGCGCAGAGAGAAAGAAAGAGCGCAGAGAGAGAGAAAGAAAGAGCGCAGAGAGAGAGAAAGAAAGAGCGCAGAGAGAGAGAAAGAATGAGCGCAGAGAGAGAGAGAGGAAGAAAGAGCGCAGAGAGAGAGAGAGGAAGAAAGAGCGCAGAGAGAGAGAGAGAGGAAGAAAGAGCGCAAAGAGAGAAAGAAAGAGCGCAGAGAGAGAGAGAGCGCAGAGAGAGAGAGAAAGAAAGAGCGCAGAGAGAGAGAGAGCGCAGAGAGAGAGAAATAGCAAGAGCGCAGAGAGAGAGAGAGCGCAGAGAGAGAGAGAGAGAAAGAAAGAGCGCAGAGAGAGAAAGAGAGAGGAAGAAAGAGCGCAGAGAGAGAGAGAGGAAGAAAGAGCGCAGAGAGAGAGAGAGGAAGAAAGAGCGCAAAGAGAGAAAGAAAGAGCGCAGAGAGAGAGCGCAGAGAGAGAGAGAAAGAAAGAGCGCAGAGAGAGAGCGCAGAGAGAGAGAAATAGCAAGAGCGCAGAGAGAGAGAGAGCGCAGAGAGAGAGAGAGCGCAGAGAGAGAGCGCTAAGAGAGAGAAAGAAAGAGCGCAGAGAGAGAGAAAGAAAGAGTGCAGAGAGAGAGAAAGAAAGAGCGCAGAGAGAGAGAGAGCGCAGAGAGAGAGAGAGAGAGCGCAGAGAGAGAGAGAGGAAGAAAGAGCGCAGAGAGAGAGAGAGGAAGAAAGAGCGCAAAGAGAGAAAGAAAGAGCGCAGAGAGAGAGAGAGCGCAGAGAGAGAGAGAAAGAAAGAGCGCAGAGAGAGAGAGCACAGAGAGAGAGAAATAGCAAGAGTGCAGAGAGAGAGAGAGCGCAGAGAGAGAGAGAAAGAAAGAGCGCAGAGAGAGAAAGAGAGAGGAAGAAAGAGCGCAGAGAGAGAGAGAGGAAGAAAGAGCGCTGAGAGAGAGAGAGGAAGAAAGAGCGCAAAGAGAGAAAGAAAGAGCGCAGAGAGAGAGAGAGCGCAGAGAGAGAGAGAAAGAAAGAGCGCAGAGAGAGAGAGCGCAGAGAGAGAGAAATAGCAAGAGCGCAGAGAGAGAGAGAGCGCAGAGAGAGAGAGAGCGCAGAGAGAGAGAGAGCGCAGAGAGAGAGCGCTAAGAGAGAGAAAGAAAGAGCGCAGAGAGAGAGAAAGAAAGAGTGCAGAGAGAGAGAAAGAAAGAGCGCAGAGAGAGAGAGCGCAGAGAGAGAGAGAGAGCGCAGAGAGAGAGAGAGAGCGCAGAGAGAGAGAGAGAGCGCAGAGAGAGAGAGCGCAGAGAGAGAGAGAGAGCGCAGAGAGAGAGAGAGAGAGCGCAGAGAGAGAGAGAGAGCGCAGAGAGAGAGAGAGCGGAGAGAGAGAGAGAGAGAGCGCAGAGAGAGAGAGCGGAGAGAGAGAGAGCGCAGAGAGAGAGAGAGAGAGAGAGAGAGAGAGAAAGAGCGCAGAGAGAGAGAAAGAGATCGCAGAGAGAGAGAGAGAGAGAGCGCAGAGAGAGAGAGAGTAAGAAAGAGCGCAAAGAGAGAGAGAGAGAGAGAAATAGCGCAGAGAGAGAGAGAAATAGCGCAGAGAGAGAGAGAGAGCGCAGAGAGACAGAGAGAGAGAGAAAGAAAGAGCGCAGAGAGAGAAAGAAAGAGCGCAGAGAGAGAGAGAGAAAGAAAGAGCGCAGAGAGAGAGAAAGAAGAGCGCAGAGAGAGAAAGAAAGAGCGCAAGGAGAGAGAAAGAAAGAGCGCAAGGAGAGAGAAAGAAAGAGCGCAGAGAGAGAGAAAGAAAGAGCGCAGAGAGAGAGAAAGAAAGAGCGCAGAGAGAGAGAAAGAAAGAGCGCAGAGAGAGAGAAAGAAAGAGCGCAAAGAGAGAGAAAGAAAGAGCGCAGAGAGAGAAAGAAAGAGCGCAGAGAGAGGGAGAAAGAAAGAGCGCAGAGAGAGAAAGAAAGAGCGCAGAGAGAAAGAAAGAGCGCAGAGAGAAAGAGCGCAGAGAGAAAGAAAGAGCGCAGAGAAAGAGAGAGAAAGAAAGAGCGCAGAGAGAGAGAAAGAAAGAGCGGAGAGAGAGAAAGAAAGAGCGCAGAGAGAGAGAAAGAAAGAGCGCAGAGAGAGAAGGAAAGAGCGCAGAGAGAGAAAGAAAGAGCGCAGAGAGAGAAAGAAAGAGCGCAGAGAGAGAGAGAAAGAAAGAGCGGAGAGAGAGAAAGAAAGAGCGCAGAGAGAGAGAAAGAAAGAGCGCAGAGAGAGAAGGAAAGAGCGCAGAGAGAGAAAGAAAGAGCGCAGAGAGAGAAAGAAAGAGCGCAGAGAGAGAGAGAAAGAAAGAGCGCAGAGAGAAAGAAAGAGCGCAGAGAGAAAGAAAGAGCGCAGAGAGAGAGAGAAAGAAAGAGCGGAGAGAGAGAAAGAAAGAGCGCAGAGAGAGAGAAAGAAAGAGCGCAGAGAGAGAAGGAAAGAGCGCAGAGAGAGAAAGAAAGAGCGCAGAGAGAGAAAGAAAGAGCGCAGAGAGAGAGAGAAAGAAAGAGCGCAGAGAGAGAAGGAAAGAGCGCAGAGAGAGAAAGAAAGAGCGCAGAGAGAGAAAGAAAGAGCGCAGAGAGAGAGAGAAAGAAAGAGCGGAGAGAGAGAAAGAAAGAGCGCAGAGAGAGAGAAAGAAAGAGCGCAGAGAGAGAAGGAAAGAGCGCAGAGAGAGAAAGAAAGAGCGCAGAGAGAGAAAGAAAGAGCGCAGAGAGAGAGAGAAAGAAAGAGCGCAGAGAGAAAGAAAGAGCGCAGAGAGAAAGAAAGAGCGCAGAGAGAAAGAAAGAGCGCAGAGAGAAAGAAAGAGCGCAGAGAGAAAGAAAGAGCGCAGAGAGAAAGAAAGAGCGCAGAGAGAAAGAAAGAGCGCAGAGAGAAAGAAAGAGCGCAGAGAGAAAGAAAGAGCGCAGAGAGAAAGAAAGAGCGCAGAGAGAGAGAAAGAAAGAGCGCAGAGAGAGAGAAAGAAAGAGCGCAGAGAGAGAGAAAGAATGAGCGCAGAGAGAGAGAGAGGAAGAAAGAGCGCAGAGAGAGAGAGAGGAAGAAAGAGCGCAGAGAGAGAGAGAGGAAGAAAGAGCGCAAAGAGAGAAAGAAAGAGCGCAGAGAGAGAGAGAGCGCAGAGAGAGAGAGAAAGAAAGAGCGCAGAGAGAGAGAGAGCGCAGAGAGAGAGAAATAGCAAGAGCGCAGAGAGAGAGAGAGCGCAGAGAGAGAGAGAGAGAAAGAAAGAGCGCAGAGAGAGAAAGAGAGAGGAAGAAAGAGCGCAGAGAGAGAGAGAGGAAGAAAGAGCGCAGAGAGAGAGAGAGGAAGAAAGAGCGCAAAGAGAGAAAGAAAGAGCGCAGAGAGAGAGCGCAGAGAGAGAGAGAAAGAAAGAGCGCAGAGAGAGAGCGCAGAGAGAGAGAAATAGCAAGAGCGCAGAGAGAGAGAGAGCGCAGAGAGAGAGAGAGCGCAGAGAGAGAGCGCAGAGAGAGAGCGCTAAGAGAGAGAAAGAAAGAGCGCAGAGAGAGAGAAAGAAAGAGTGCAGAGAGAGAGAAAGAAAGAGCGCAGAGAGAGAGAGAGCGCAGAGAGAGAGAGAGAGAGCGCAGAGAGAGAGAGAGAGCGCAGAGAGAGAGAGCGCAGAGAGAGAGAGAGAGCGCAGAGAGAGAGAAAGAAAGAGCGCAGAGAGAGAGAAAGAATGAGCGCAGAGAGAGAGAGAGGAAGAAAGAGCGCAGAGAGAGAGAGAGGAAGAAAGAGCGCAGAGAGAGAGAGAGAGGAAGAAAGAGCGCAAAGAGAGAAAGAAAGAGCGCAGAGAGAGAGCGCAGAGAGAGAGAGAAAGAAAGAGCGCAGAGAGAGAGAGCGCAGAGAGAGAGAAATAGCAAGAGCGCAGAGAGAGAGAGAGCGCAGAGAGAGAGAGAGCGCAGAGAGAGAGCGCTAAGAGAGAGAAAGAAAGAGTGCAGAGAGAGAGAAAGAAAGAGCGCAAAGAGAGAGAGAGAGAGAGCGCAGAGAGAGAGAGAAAGAAAGAGCGCAGAGAGAGAAAGAGAGAGGAAGAAAGAGCGCAGAGAGAGAGCGCAGAGAGTGAGCGCAGAGAGTGAGCGCAGAGAGTGAGCGCAGAGAGTGAGCGCAGAGAGTGAGCGCAGAGAGTGAGAAAGAAAGAGCGCAGAGAGAGAGGAAGAAAGAGCGCAGAGAGAGAGAGAGGAAGAAAGAGCGCAGAGAGAGAGAGAGGAAGAAAGAGCGCAAAGAGAGAAAGAAAGAGCGCAGAGAGAGAGAGAGCGCAGAGAGAGAGAGAAAGAAAGAGCGCAGAGAGAGAGAGCGCAGAGAGAGAGAAATAGCAAGAGTGCAGAGAGAGAGAGAGCGCAGAGAGAGAGAGAAAGAAAGAGCGCAGAGAGAGAAAGAGAGAGGAAGAAAGAGCGCAGAGAGAGAGAGAGGAAGAAAGAGCGCTGAGAGAGAGAGAGGAAGAAAGAGCGCAAAGAGAGAAAGAAAGAGCGCAGAGAGAGAGAGAGCGCAGAGAGAGAGAGAAAGAAAGAGCGCAGAGAGAGAGAGCGCAGAGAGAGAGAAATAGCAAGAGCGCAGAGAGAGAAAGAGAGAGGAAGAAAGAGCGCAGAGAGAGAGCGCAGAGAGTGAGCGCAGAGAGTGAGCGCAGAGAGTGAGCGCAGAGAGTGAGCGCAGAGAGTGAGCGCAGAGAGTGAGAAAGAAAGAGCGCAGAGAGAGAGGAAGAAAGAGCGCAGAGAGAGAGAGAGGAAGAAAGAGCGCAGAGAGAGAGAGAGGAAGAAAGAGCGCAAAGAGAGAAAGAAAGAGCGCAGAGAGAGAGAGAGCGCAGAGAGAGAGAGAAAGAAAGAGCGCAGAGAGAGAGAGCGCAGAGAGAGAGAAATAGCAAGAGTGCAGAGAGAGAGAGAGCGCAGAGAGAGAGAGAAAGAAAGAGCGCAGAGAGAGAAAGAGAGAGGAAGAAAGAGCGCAGAGAGAGAGAGAGGAAGAAAGAGCGCTGAGAGAGAGAGAGGAAGAAAGAGCGCAAAGAGAGAAAGAAAGAGCGCAGAGAGAGAGAGAGCGCAGAGAGAGAGAGAAAGAAAGAGCGCAGAGAGAGAGAGCGCAGAGAGAGAGAAATAGCAAGAGCGCAGAGAGAGAGAGAGCGCAGAGAGAGAGAGAGCGCAGAGAGAGAGAGAGCGCAGAGAGAGAGCGCTAAGAGAGAGAAAGAAAGAGCGCAGAGAGAGAGAAAGAAAGAGTGCAGAGAGAGAGAAAGAAAGAGCGCAGAGAGAGAGAGCGCAGAGAGAGAGAGAGAGCGCAGAGAGAGAGAGAGAGCGGAGAGAGAGAGAGAGAGAGCGCAGAGAGAGAGAGCGGAGAGAGAGAGAGCGCAGAGAGAGAGAGAGAGAGAGAGAGAGAAAGAGCGCAGAGAGAGAGAAAGAGATCGCAGAGAGAGAGAGAGAGAGAGCGCAGAGAGAGAGAGAGTAAGAAAGAGCGCAAAGAGAGAGAGAGAGAGAGAAATAGCGCAGAGAGAGAGAGAAATAGCGCAGAGAGAGAGAGAGAGCGCAGAGAGACAGAGAGAGAGAGAAAGAAAGAGCGCAGAGAGAGAAAGAAAGAGCGCAGAGAGAGAGAGAGAAAGAAAGAGCGCAGAGAGAGAGAAAGAAGAGCGCAGAGAGAGAAAGAAAGAGCGCAAGGAGAGAGAAAGAAAGAGCGCAAGGAGAGAGAAAGAAAGAGCGCAGAGAGAGAGAAAGAAAGAGCGCAGAGAGAGAGAAAGAAAGAGCGCAGAGAGAGAGAAAGAAAGAGCGCAGAGAGAGAGAAAGAAAGAGCGCAAAGAGAGAGAAAGAAAGAGCGCAGAGAGAGAAAGAAAGAGCGCAGAGAGAGGGAGAAAGAAAGAGCGCAGAGAGAGAAAGAAAGAGCGCAGAGAGAAAGAAAGAGCGCAGAGAGAAAGAGCGCAGAGAGAAAGAAAGAGCGCAGAGAAAGAGAGAGAAAGAAAGAGCGCAGAGAGAGAGAAAGAAAGAGCGGAGAGAGAGAAAGAAAGAGCGCAGAGAGAGAGAAAGAAAGAGCGCAGAGAGAGAAGGAAAGAGCGCAGAGAGAGAAAGAAAGAGCGCAGAGAGAGAAAGAAAGAGCGCAGAGAGAGAAAGAAAGAGCGCAGAGAGAGAGAGAAAGAAAGAGCGGAGAGAGAGAAAGAAAGAGCGCAGAGAGAGAGAAAGAAAGAGCGCAGAGAGAGAAGGAAAGAGCGCAGAGAGAGAAAGAAAGAGCGCAGAGAGAGAAAGAAAGAGCGCAGAGAGAGAGAGAAAGAAAGAGCGCAGAGAGAAAGAAAGAGCGCAGAGAGAAAGAAAGAGCGCAGAGAGAGAGAGAAAGAAAGAGCGGAGAGAGAGAAAGAAAGAGCGCAGAGAGAGAGAAAGAAAGAGCGCAGAGAGAGAAGGAAAGAGCGCAGAGAGAGAAAGAAAGAGCGCAGAGAGAGAAAGAAAGAGCGCAGAGAGAGAGAGAAAGAAAGAGCGCAGAGAGAGAAGGAAAGAGCGCAGAGAGAGAAAGAAAGAGCGCAGAGAGAGAAAGAAAGAGCGCAGAGAGAGAGAGAAAGAAAGAGCGGAGAGAGAGAAAGAAAGAGCGCAGAGAGAGAGAAAGAAAGAGCGCAGAGAGAGAAGGAAAGAGCGCAGAGAGAGAAAGAAAGAGCGCAGAGAGAGAAAGAAAGAGCGCAGAGAGAGAGAGAAAGAAAGAGCGCAGAGAGAAAGAAAGAGCGCAGAGAGAAAGAAAGAGCGCAGAGAGAAAGAAAGAGCGCAGAGAGAAAGAAAGAGCGCAGAGAGAAAGAAAGAGCGCAGAGAGAAAGAAAGAGCGCAGAGAGAAAGAAAGAGCGCAGAGAGAAAGAAAGAGCGCAGAGAGAAAGAAAGAGCGCAGAGAGAAAGAAAGAGCGCAGAGAGAGAGAAAGAAAGAGCGCAGAGAGAGAGAAAGAAAGAGCGCAGAGAGAGAGAAAGAATGAGCGCAGAGAGAGAGAGAGGAAGAAAGAGCGCAGAGAGAGAGAGAGGAAGAAAGAGCGCAGAGAGAGAGAGAGAGGAAGAAAGAGCGCAAAGAGAGAAAGAAAGAGCGCAGAGAGAGAGAGAGCGCAGAGAGAGAGAGAAAGAAAGAGCGCAGAGAGAGAGAGAGCGCAGAGAGAGAGAAATAGCAAGAGCGCAGAGAGAGAGAGAGCGCAGAGAGAGAGAGAGAGAAAGAAAGAGCGCAGAGAGAGAAAGAGAGAGGAAGAAAGAGCGCAGAGAGAGAGAGAGGAAGAAAGAGCGCAGAGAGAGAGAGAGGAAGAAAGAGCGCAAAGAGAGAAAGAAAGAGCGCAGAGAGAGAGCGCAGAGAGAGAGAGAAAGAAAGAGCGCAGAGAGAGAGCGCAGAGAGAGAGAAATAGCAAGAGCGCAGAGAGAGAGAGAGCGCAGAGAGAGAGAGAGCGCAGAGAGAGAGCGCTAAGAGAGAGAAAGAAAGAGCGCAGAGAGAGAGAAAGAAAGAGTGCAGAGAGAGAGAAAGAAAGAGCGCAGAGAGAGAGAGAGCGCAGAGAGAGAGAGAGAGAGCGCAGAGAGAGAGAGAGAGCGCAGAGAGAGAGAGCGCAGAGAGAGAGAGAGAGCGCAGAGAGAGAGAGAGAGCGCAGAGAGAGAGAGAGAGCGCAGAGAGAGAGAGCGCAGAGAGAGAGAGAGAGCGCAGAGAGAGAGAGAGAGAGCGCAGAGAGAGAGAGAGAGTGCAGAGAGAGAGAGAGAGCGGAGAGAGAGAGAGAGAGAGCGCAGAGAGAGAGAGCGGAGAGAGAGAGAGCGCAGAGAGAGAGAGAGAGAGAGAGAGAGAGAAAGAGCGCAGAGAGAGAGAAAGAGATCGCAGAGAGAGAGAGAGAGAGAGCGCAGAGAGAGAGAGAGTAAGAAAGAGCGCAAAGAGAGAGAGAGAGAGAGAAATAGCGCAGAGAGAGAGAGAAATAGCGCAGAGAGAGAGAGAGAGCGCAGAGAGACAGAGAGAGAGAGAAAGAAAGAGCGCAGAGAGAGAAAGAAAGAGCGCAGAGAGAGAGAGAGAAAGAAAGAGCGCAGAGAGAGAGAAAGAAGAGCGCAGAGAGAGAAAGAAAGAGCGCAAGGAGAGAGAAAGAAAGAGCGCAAGGAGAGAGAAAGAAAGAGCGCAGAGAGAGAGAAAGAAAGAGCGCAGAGAGAGAGAAAGAAAGAGCGCAGAGAGAGAGAAAGAAAGAGCGCAGAGAGAGAGAAAGAAAGAGCGCAAAGAGAGAGAAAGAAAGAGCGCAGAGAGAGAAAGAAAGAGCGCAGAGAGAGGGAGAAAGAAAGAGCGCAGAGAGAGAAAGAAAGAGCGCAGAGAGAAAGAAAGAGCGCAGAGAGAAAGAGCGCAGAGAGAAAGAAAGAGCGCAGAGAAAGAGAGAGAAAGAAAGAGCGCAGAGAGAGAGAAAGAAAGAGCGGAGAGAGAGAAAGAAAGAGTGCAGAGAGAGAGAAAGAAAGAGCGCAGAGAGAGAAGGAAAGAGCGCAGAGAGAGAAAGAAAGAGCGCAGAGAGAGAAAGAAAGAGCGCAGAGAGAGAGAAAGAAAGAGCGCAGAGAGAGAGAAAGAAAGAGCGCAGAGAGAGAGAGAAAGAAAGAGCGCAGAGAGAGAGAAAGAAAGAGCGCAGAAAGAAAGAGAGCGCAGAGAGAGAGAAAAAGCACAGAGAAAGAGAGCGCAGAGAGAGGAAGAAAGAGCACAGAGAGAGGAAGAAAGTGCGCAGAGAGAGAGAGAGAGCGCAGAGATAGAGAAAGCACAGAGAGAGAGAAAGAAAGAGCGCAGAGAGAGAGGAAGAAGAGCGCAGAGAGAGAGAGAGAGAGCGCAGAGAGAGAAGAGAGAGAGGAAGATAGCGCAGAGAGAGAGAGAGAGGAAGAAAGAGCGCAGAGAGAGAGAAAGAAAGAGCGCAGAGAGAGAGAAAGAAAGAGCGCAGAGAGAGAGAAAGAAAGAGCGCAGAGAGAGAGAGCGCAGAGAGAGAGAGAAATAGCAAGAGAGCAGAGAGAGCGCAGAGAGAGAGAGAGAGAAAGAGCGCAGAGAGAGAGAGAGAGAGGAAGAAAGAGCGCAGAGAGAGAGAAGAAGAGCGCAGAGAGAGAGAGAGGAAGAAAGAGCGCAGAGAGAGAAAGAGCGCAGAGAGAGAGAAAGAGCGCAGAGAGAGAGAGAAAGAAAGAGCGCAGAGAGAGAGAGAAAGAAAGAGCGCAGAGAGAGAGAGCGCAGAGAGAGAGAAATAGCAAGAGCGCAGAGAGAGAGAGAGCGCAGAGAGAGAGAGCGCAGAGAGAAAGAAAGAGCACAGAGAGAGAAAGAGAAAGAAAGAGCGCAGAGAGAGAAAGAGCGCAGAGAGAAAGAAAGAGCGCAGAGAGAGAAAGAGAAAGAAAGAGCGCAGAGAGAGAGAAAGAAAGAGCGCAGAGAGAGAAAGAAAGAGCGCAGAGAGAGAGAAGAAAGAGCGCAGAGAGAGAGAAAGAAAAGAGAGAGAGAAAGAAAGAGCGCAGAGAGAGAGAAAGAAAGAGCGCAGAGAGAGAGAAAGAAAGAGCGCAGAGAGAGAGAAAGAAAGAGCGCAGAGAGAGAGAAAGAAAGAGCGCAGAGAGAGAAGAAGAGCGCAGAGAGAGAAAGAAAGAGCGCAGAGAGAGAAAGAAAGAGCGCAGAGAGAGAAAGAAAGAGCGCAGAGAGAGAGAAAGAAAGAGCGCAGAGAGAAAGAAAGAGCGCAGAGAGAAAGAAAGAGCGCAGAGAGAAAGAAAGAGCGCAGAGAGAAAGAAAGATGCACAGAGAGAAAGAAAGAGCGCAGAGAGAAAGAAAGAGCGCAGAGAGAAAGAAAGAGCGCAGAGAGAAAGAAAGAGCGCAGAGAGAAAGAAAGAGCGCAGAGAGAAAGAAAGAGCGCAGAGAGAGAGAAAGAAAGAGCGCAGAGAGAGAGAAAGAAAGAGCGCAGAGAGAGAGAAAGAAAGAGCGCAGAAAGAAAGAGAGCGCAGAGAGAGAGAAAAAGCGCAGAGAGAGAGAGCGCAGAGAGAGGAAGAAAGAGCACAGAGAGAGGAAGAAAGTGCGCAGAGAGAGAGAGAGCGCAGAGAGAGAGAGAGAGAGCGCAGAGAGAGAGAGCGCAGAGATAGAGAAAGCACAAGAGAGAGAGAAAGAAAGAGCGCAGAGAGAAAGAAAGAGCGCAGAGAGAAAGAAAGAGCGCAGAGAGAAAGAAAGAGCGCAGAGAGAGAGAAAGAAAGAGCGCAGAGAGAGAGAGAGCGCAGAGAGAGAGAGCGCAGAGAGAGAGAGAGCGCAGAGAGAGAGAAAGAAAGAGCGCAGAGAGAGAATGAGCACAGAGAGAGAGAGCGCAGAGAGAGAGAGCGCAGAGAGAGAGCACAGAGAGAAAGAAAGAGCGCAGAGAGAGAATGAGCACAGAGAGAGAGAAAAAGCGCAGAGAGAAAGAAAGAGCGCAGAGAGAGAGAGAGAGCGCAGAGAGAGAGGGCGCAGAGAGAGAGAGCGCAGAGAGAGAGAGCGCAGAGAGAGAGCGCAGAGAGAGAGAGCGCTCAGAGAGAGAGAGCGAGCGCAGAGAGAGAGAGCGAGCGCAGAGAGTGAGAGAGAGCGCAGAGAGAAAGAAAGAGCGCAGAGAGAAAGAAAGAGCACAGAGAGAGAGAAAAAGTGCAGAGAGAAAGAAAGAGCGCAGAGAGAGAGAGAGCGCAGAGAGAGAGAGCGCAGAGAGAGAGAGCGCAGAGAGAGAGAGCGCAGAGAGAGAGCGCAGAGAGAGAGAGCGCAGAGAGAGAGAGCGCAGAGAGAGAGAGCGCAGAGAGAGAGCGCAGAGAGAGAGAGCGCAGAGAGAGAGCGCTAAGAGAGAGAAAGAAAGAGCGCAGAGAGAGAGAAAGAAAGAGTGCAGAGAGAGAGAAAGAAAGAGCGCAGAGAGAGAAAGAAAGAGCGCAGAGAGAGAGAGAGCGCAGAGAGAGAGAGAGCGCAGAGAGAGAGAGAAAGAAAGAGCGCAGAGAGAGAGAGAGCGCAGAGAGAGAGAGAGCGCAGAGAGAGAGAGAGCGCAGAGAGAGAGAGCGCAGAGAGAGAGAGAGCGCAGAGAGATAGAGCACGCAGAGAGAGAGCGCAGAGAGAGAGAGCGAGCGCAGAGAGAGAGAGCGAGCGCAGACAGTGAGAGAGAGCGCAGAGAGAGATATAGCGCAGAGAGAGAGAGAGAGAGCGCAGAGAGAGAGAGAGCGCAGAGAGAGAGAGAGCGCAGAGAGAGAGAGAGCGCAGAGAGAGAGAAAGAAAGAGCGCAGAGAGAGAGAGAGAGCGCAGAGAGAGAGAGCGCAGAGAGAGAGAGCGCAGAGAGAGAGAGCGCAGAGAGAGAGAGAGCACAGAGAGAGAGAGCACAGAGAGAGAGAGCGCAGAGAGAGAGAGCGCAGAGAGAGAGAGAGCGCAGAGAGAGAGAGCGCAGAGAGAGCGCTAAGAGAGAGAAAGAAAGAGCGCAGAGAGAGAGAAAGAGCGCAGAGAGAGAAAGAGCGCAGAGAGAAAGAAAGAGCGCAGAGAGAGAAAGAGAAAGAAAGAGCGCAGAGAGAGAGAAAGAAAGAGCGCAGAGAGAGAAAGAAAGAGCGCAGAGAGAGAGAAAGAAAGAGCGCAGAGAGAGAGAAAGAAAGAGCGCAGAGAGAGAGAAAGAAAGAGCGCAGAGAGAGAGAAAGAAGAGCGCAGAGAGAGAGAAAGAAAGAGCGCAGAGAGAGAAAAGAAAGAGCGCAGAGAGAGAAAGAAAGAGCGCAGAGAGAGAAAGAAAGAGCGCAGAGAGAGAAAGAAAGAGCGCAGAGAGAGAAAGAAAGAGCGCAGAGAGAGAGAAAGAAAGAGCGCAGAGAGAAAGAAAGAGCGCAGAGAGAAAGAAAGAGCGCAGAGAGAAAGAAAGAGCGCAGAGAGAAAGAAAGAGCGCAGAGAGAAAGAAAGAGCGCAGAGAGAAAGAAAGAGCGCAGAGAGAAAGAAAGAGCGCAGAGAGAAAGAAAGAGCGCAGAGAGAAAGAAAGAGCGCAGAGAGAGAGAAAGAAAGAGCGCAGAGAGAGAGAAAGAAAGAGCGCAGAGAGAGAGAAAGAAAGAGCGCAGACAGAAAGAAAGAGAGCGCAGAGAGAGAGAAAAAGCGCAGAGAGAGAGAGCGCAGAGAGAGGAAGAAAGAGCACAGAGAGAGGAAGAAAGTGCGCAGAGAGAGAGAGAGCGCAGAGAGAGAGAGAGAGAGCGCAGAGAGAGAGAGCGCAGAGATAGAGAAAGCACAGAGAGAGAGAAAGAAAGAGCGCAGAGAGAGAGGAAGAAAGAGCGCAGAGAGAGAGAGAGAGAGCGCAGAGAGAGAAAGAGAGAGAGGAAGATAGCGCAGAGAGAGAGAGAGGAAGAAAGAGCGCAGAGAGAAAGAAAGAGCGCAGAGAGAGAGAAAGAAAGAGCACAGAGAGAGAGAAAGAAAGAGCGCAGAGAGAGAGAAAGAAAGAGCGCAGAGAGAGAGAAAGAAAGAGCGCAGAGAGAAAGAAAGAGCGCAGAGAGAAAGAAAGAGCGCAGAGAGAAAGAAAGAGCGCAGAGAGAGAGAAAGAAAGAGCGCAGAGAGAGAGAGAGCGCAGAGAGAGAGAGCGCAGAGAGAGAGAGAGCGCAGAGAGAGAGAAAGAAAGAGCGCAGAGAGAGAATGAGCACAGAGAGAGAGAGCGCAGAGAGAGAGAGCGCAGAGAGAGAGCACAGAGAGAAAGAAAGAGCGCAGAGAGAGAATGAGCACAGAGAGAGAGAAAAAGCGCAGAGAGAGAGAGAGAGCGCAGAGAGAGAGGGCGCAGAGAGAGAGAGCGCAGAGAGAGAGAGCGCAGAGAGAGAGAGAGCGCAGAGAGAGAGAGCGCTCAGAGAGAGAGAGCGAGCGCAGAGAGAGAGAGAGCGAGCGCAGAGAGTGAGAGAGAGCGCAGAGAGAGGAGAGAGAGCGCAGAGAGAGAGAGAGAGCGCAGAGAGAGAGAGAGAGGCGCAGAGAGAGAGAGAGCGCAGAGAGAGAGAAAGAAAGAGCGCAGAGAGAGAGAGATTACAGAGAGAGAGAGCACAGAGAGAGAGCACAGAGAGAAAGAAAGAGCGCAGAGAGAGAGAGCACAGAGAGAGAGAGAGCGCAGAGAGAAAGAAAGAAAGAGCACAGAGAGAGAGAAAAAGCGCAGAGAGAAAGAAAGAGCACAGAGAGAGAGAGAGAGAGCGCAGAGAGAGAGAGCGCAGAGAGAGAGAGCGCAGAGAGAGACCGCAGAGAGAGAGAGAGAGAGAGAGAGCGCAGAGAGAGAGCGCAGAGAGAGAGAGCGCAGAGAGAGAGAGCGCAGAGAGAGAGAGCGCAGAGAGAGAGAGCGCAGAGAGAGAGCGCAGAGAGAGAGCGCAGAGAGTGAGCGCAGAGAGTGAGCGCAGAGAGTGAGCGCAGAGAGTGAGCGCAGAGAGTGAGCGCAGAGAGTGAGCGCAGAGAGAGAGAGCGCAGAGAGAGAGAGCGCAGAGAGAGAGAGCGCAGAGGAGAGAGAGCGCAGAGAGAGAGCGCAGAGAGAGAGCGCAGAGAGAGAGCGCAGAGAGTGAGCGCAGAGAGTGAGCGCAGAGAGTGAGAAAGAAAGAGCGCAGAGAGAGAGAAAGAAAGAGCGCAGAGAGAGAGAAAGAAAGAGCGCAGAGAGAGAGAGAAAGAAAGAGCGCAGAGAGAGAGAAAGAGCGCAGAGAGAAAGAAAGCGCGCAGAGAGAGAGAAAGAGAGAGCGCAGAGAGAGAGAGAAAGAAAGAGCGCAGAGAGAGAAAGAGAGAGGAAGAAAGAGCGCAGAGAGAGAGCGCAGAGAGTGAGCGCAGAGAGTGAGCGCAGAGAGTGAGCGCAGAGAGTGAGCGCAGAGAGTGAGCGCAGAGAGTGAGCGCAGAGAGTGAGAAAGAAAGAGCGCAGAGAGAGAGAGAGGAAGAAAGAGCGCAGAGAGAGAGAGAGGAAGAAAGAGCGCAGAGAGAGAGAGAGGAAGAAAGAGCGCAAAGAGAGAAAGAAAGAGCGCAGAGAGAGAGAGAGCGCAGAGAGAGAGAGAAAGAAAGAGCGCAGAGAGAGAGAGCGCAGAGAGAGAGAAATAGCAAAGAGGCAGAGAGAGAGAGAGCGCAGAGAGAGAGAGAAGAAGAGAGCGCAGAGAGAGAAAGAGAGAGAGAGAAGAGAGCGCAGAGAGAGAGAGAGAAGAAAGAGCGCTGAGAGAGAGAGAGAGAAGAAAGAGCGCAAGAGAGAGAAAGAAAGAGCGCAGAGAGAGAGAGAGAGCGCAGAGAGAGAGAGAAGAAGAGCGCAGAGAGAGAGAGCGCGAGAGAGAGAGAAATAGCAAGAGCGCAGAGAGAGAGAGAGAGCGCAGAGAGAGAGAGAGAGCGCAGAGAGAGAGAGCGCAGAGAGAGAGAGGAGCGCAGAGAGAGAGAGAGAGCGCAGAGAGAGAGAGAGAGAGCGCAGAGAGAGAGAGAGAGAGCGCAGAGAGAGAGAGAGAGAGAGAGCGAGAGCAGAGAGAGAGAGAGCGCAGAGAGAGAGAGCGAGAGAGAGAGAGAGCGCAGAGAGAGAGAGAGAGAGAGAGAGAGAAGAGCGCAGAGAGAGAGAAAGAGATCGCAGAGAGAGAGAGAGAGAGAGCGCAGAGAGAGAGAGAGTAAGAAAGAGCGCAAAGAGAGAGAGAGAGAGAGAAATAGCGCAGAGAGAGAGAGAGAAATAGCGCAGAGAGAGAGAGAGAGCGCAGAGAGACAGAGAGAGAGAGAAAGAAGAGAGCGCAGAGAGAGAAGAAGAGCGCAGAGAGAGAGAGAGAAAGAAGAGAGCGCAGAGAGAGAGAAAGAAGAGCGCAGAGAGAGAAAGAAAGAGCGCAAGGAGAGAGAAAGAAAGAGCGCAAGGAGAGAGAAAGAAAGAGCAC